>NW_017670898.1:116536-131838 GCF_001879085.1 Nicotiana attenuata | reverse complement strand
CGAAAATGTTTTAGTAAATAAAAATGTGTTTAAACACTTTAGCTGATAATTCCTAATAATTGAACTAAAAATTGAATAATTTGACTGTGCCCGATTGGCTTGCATGCATATTATATTACCTGGACTGAGTTGTGGATCGGGGCTGCACGCCGCAGCGGAATGTTAACCTGATATTGCGCTTGAGCTGAGGGAGCCCCCTCCGGGAGTCTGAACCCCCACAGTGAGCGGGTACCCAAATGGATCGGGCTGCGCGCCGCAGCGGTCATGTGCATTTGCATTTGCATTCATGCATTTATATTCTGTTGGCCTTAATTGTTCATTGTTTGTTGTTGTTTTATCGTTTAACGTGCTTGAATCGTTGATTATAGCTTTATAATTTGTAATATTTCGGATTTCTTTATTCAGCCATTATATATGTTTATTACTCATTTGAGTTGGAAGTACTCACTTTACTCCATTGCACCATGTGTGAGATTCAGTGCTCCGGAGACAAGTGGAGGCTGTTTGTGTTTTGTGAAGTTTATTTTCAGAGTTATTGAGGTAGCTACATGACGTTTTCCCTTCTGCCATGTTGGGACCTCTGTGTTATTCCTCTTCCTCCCCTTGTATTTTTATTTTGTAACGTATTTTTCATGTATCAACTAGAGCCATCTTTTTATACGTATGGGAACCTTAAATCATTATATCTGCGTGTGTAGACAATTAGTGCTCAGTGTGACTCGTGACTTCCAGATCTATTGGAGAAATGTGCTCTTGGATATTCGTTATTAATTTGTCGCGATATGACTATGTTTTGTACAATAGCATTATCAGATTGGAACTCTGACATTTTAGGACCGGTCTAATTAATGAATATTTAAAATTGTCGTTATCTAGTATCCTTTGAAGTTAACGGATTCGATAGTTTTTACGCCAGTTGGATATTGCATTAATTGTCGGGCGCTCTGGCCTCACCCTAACCACTATGCATTGTGCCCTCCTCCGTTGCGGCTGCGTGCGCTATGAAGCCATGTGAAGAATCTTGAAGGCGACCTGGTGGATTACTGCGGCCCGGGGCGTCGCCTGGCCGACAATGTAATTTTTGTGGTATCAGAGCCTAGTGGGTGACCGCCGTTACTAGGGTGGACCCCATCCTGCCAGCGAGTCATGAGCCGGTTTAGTAGAGTTCTCGCGGAACGGGGTCACGGGGACTCCTGTTACTTCTCCTCGAGAGGCGCTTGCCAGAACCTTTAGGAAAACTCCTCACCTCTCTGGTTATGATCAATATCCCCTGCTGATAGTGGCGGGTGCTCCTTCGTGCCATTCATACAGACTATCCATCTCTATAAGATTCTGTAATTCTATCTCCCTCCACGTGGCCCGCAGACCATGGCCCGGGGAGAATACCGTCGTTTTGGTGCCGGCCCCTAGCGCCTCGGGGTAACGCTTAGAATATCGTGCCCATGGGGACTTCCTACACCAGTTTAATAGACACTTCGCAAAGGTCTCCCTCCCACTTTAACCCTGATTGTGCCGAACCCCTTAGATGAGGACTCTCAGAGGATCCTTTTATTTTCGATGTCCTTCCTCTTTTGTACGCATGATCTCTTCCCTTGTGTGATTATTTGGTCGATTGAGCATATTTTACAACATCTGGTAATATCTCCCCAACATTTCTTTGTGCCTTAATTTTAGTTAGTGTTGTTTCATTAACAGAGTGCAACCAGCAATTAGAGACAGTTCCTATCTCTTGTTTGCCCTGAATTTTCCTCCTATTAGCCCACCAGCTGCCACAGTTCTTAGCTAGACTCTATAAGGTGTATCTAGCGCGAATGTATAGCTTGCTGTAATTTTGTTGTGTGCCCTGCAGGAGTATTATAACTGCCCCTGGTAAAAAGCTGAGTAGGACCAAAGTTTAGGTTTTGAAAAACTTGAAGAACCCTCAAAACACTAAAGGCTAGCAAAAAACACCCAGGCACCAGCAGCTGCTAAACTTTAGTGCACGTGCTACTCTGATTCCGTCCTGAGGCCTCTCTCTACCGGCGGAACCCGCACCGCGGAAGGGGTCTTCCGTTTTTTGCATTACAGCGGGATCCTCTACCTAATCAGTGTGTACCGAACCTGGCTCAGCAGTCTCAGCTTGTCTGTACTATGCAAAATTTTTAGTTCAGCTGCTTCCATGACCGGGGGAGGTTGACCCCTTAAGCCAAGTGCCGAGGAAATCAGACCCCTGTTGCTCACACGAGCCCGCTCCAGCTAAAGCAGGATTTTATCTAGCGTCCAGAGAATCTGTTGCGAGGACCACCGGAAGCAGCCATAGCTCTGCCACCGCCCGCCTTGCTCCAGTTAGCCCCGCCTGCGGTACTATTTTACCTAGGTCGGTGCAGCCCCTATGGAGCCCTTCCAGATTATGTGGCCTGGAGAATTAGAAGAGTGTGTTGGGACCTACGCTAGCACTTGTGCCGAAGCCGCAGCAGCGTCGCCTTGTGAGTATGCTCGTCCGGCCCGGCTTAGCCAGCCGAGGCCCTCCAGTTTCGCCAGGCGGGTGCTTGCACCCCGCGAGGACTGCCCCATTATTTTGGCCTCAAAGTTGTTCCTCGGGATCTAGAAAAGTGTCAGCGCTTTACATGTGTCCCTTTCGCCAAACCATTGTGTCCTTGGCCCGGATCTTTTTAGCTGAGCTTCTGTTCTGGCTCAGAGTTCAATATTGGACACATTTTGTGCGTGTCTCACTGTGATCCATCTGTGTCCTTACTACCTAACAAGTATCTCGTTTAAGAGGGTGCGCTTTGGTCCCAATTGTGTCACGGCACTCGAGTAGTGGAGGGACTTACTGTAGAGGCGATAACAACCTGAAGGGAGCGCAGGTTAAGAATCCTCCCAGCAAGCCCCACACTCCTCGGAGGAATAGGGCTAGATTCTCCGAGGGACAGCAAGAGTTGCTAACAGCACGAATAAAGCCCATAACTTTATCTCCGCGCGGAGAAGATAGTTAAACGGGAAAACCTACCGTCAAAAAGATCTCATAGGGAGGAAGCACCCCTGCAAAGCTGAATAAAATGCTTTTGTACAGTTAGATGCGAGCTCGGTGGGCTTTGCCCATTACCGGGTGCACCAGTGGGGTCATGGTGTTATACACACAGGTTACCGAGTTTCCTCCGACCCAAGGAATATCCGACTAGCTCTCCCCTCAGAGACCTCCGGCAGGTCCCACTTCAGCTCAACTCTGAGGTAATTCGAAGTCCCACCAAACCCCTCCCCAAATTTGGACTGAATGAGAATCCGCGCTGTGACACAAATCCGGCCCAACTAATTTTCGAGAAGGCCTATCTTTGTTGTATTTCCGTCTTTCACCTTCGAGAAACTATGTCAGCTCATGACATATGTCTGAATAAGAACACAAGAGAGGTTAGGGTGCCGGTCGAGTTTGTGAGGACCGACTCACTTCCGCCGTAGTTCCACCTAATTGGCTCTCGATTAAGATCCTTGAGGAGACGGGTTCCCGGTCCGGAGGGAGCGTGAGAATGAAGGAAGGGAAGAGGCAAAAGAGGCCTTCGAGGTTCAGGGGTAGTTTCAAGAGTTGGCGTTGGCGTCGCAAGATTCTAGGGGCCGGAGTTCCGGGTGGTGGTAGGTGGATGTTGATCTGGGCGGAACAAAACTGAAGGTAAAAGCTTCCGTTCAATACCTCCGTCTTATCAGGGAATCAGGATCACGAGTTGTGAGTGACGAGTGGAGGGATAGCCGTACCACCAAGTTAAGGGAGGCCTCTTCAGGCCGTGGTCATCAGGGATTCTTCAGCAGGCCAGAGTTCACTTAGTGCCTTCCAGCTCAGAGCTCTTACCCACCTGCCTCTTCAGCCCAGGAGTTCTTCAGCAGCGAGGGGGTTTTCCATCAATTCCCTCTTGTCTGCTCTGAGGCCCGGGGTGAGCCATTGATACCGAGAGAGTTCTGATTGGACAAAAGACTACCCTACCAGCAACCTGGACCGTGCGAAGGAATTTTTGTAAGACCGGTAGTTTAGCAGCTCCGGCATCGAGTAAAAGGCGAAAGGTTGAGTTAAATTTTTCGGAGAGGATTCATATGAGGATACAGTAGTCAGACTCTGGCCAAGGCGTCGTGGTAGTCAGTCTCAAATGGACAGAAGCGAGATTTACATTCCGCTCCCCAAGAGATACTTCTTGGTCTTCTGTATTTCAGTCATGGGATTAATCGTGGCCCACCCATCTCCCAACAGCCAGTCATCCCTAAGGAGAGTGATCCACCAAGGGTAAGGCCCCTGTAGACCCAAAAAAAAGGGGGGTTCGCTGCTGCGCCTTACCGGTGGAAGCCGGACTACCGGGTGTGTGGGTGCAGTGCCCATCTCTATTCTCCCATTGGACTTCTTCCAGACAGGATGTTTACTTGGGGTTTCCAAGAATCGCCATATGAAGGATGCCGACTACCCTAAGATTGCTGTTTATCACTAAAAAGGTATCTTGTGATTCTCCATCAATACCAAGACTATAGGGATAGACCTAATCTTGTAAGCCCTTATTTGGAATTGCGCAAAGTGCAGTGCGTACCTATATGCGCGTAAGTATCTTAACAGTCTATTTTGCTCAATCACCTGCAGTACCCTGTTTAGCGAGCGCCGAGAGTTGTCATGAGCTTCCCTCTAGCCTATTCAAACGTATCTACCCGGTGTAGCCGTTCCCTGTAGATGTCGTATGCATGTGGACTGCCTAGGGGAGTAACATAGAAATACTGAAGGAGGACCCCTTAAACCTTTTGAGACTAATATACCGAGCCTGTGTTGGTTTAACGTAAGCAATTCGTATGTTTGCGGAGGGTCTTCTCGGAGACCCTTAGAGCCCTTACTTTAGACCCTTAATTAGTGCATCTCAGAACTCATTACACGCGTTCAACCGGCTTATTGCTGACCTTGTTGGAATCCCTTTATCTTTATTCTGGGCAGTATATGGATTGGTCCCTAATGCTCCCAATGGCAGGCAAAGATTGTGTTGCCAATTGCTTAAATCCCCTCGATATCTTGTTCCATTGCTAAAGACAGTTTTTACGGTGGCTATTCCGGGTATATTCCGAGGGATTTTGGCCAGAATAGCGGAACCCGTGGTACGAGACCCCCGTGAATACTATAGCTCCTCTACAGCAGCCAACAACGTCGTGCTTTCTTTTTCAATAATCCAGGGACACCTTCCGCAGCGGGTGGAAATAATTGGAGAGGAAAAGGATGTCTCCATATCTATCACCATAGTGGCTTTCGTGAAGAGACATAATTGACGTGAGGTAAGGTTCACTATCTTCTCCATAGTGCGTTGACTACGTTTTATAGTTTTTCGAAACCACAAGATGCGGGTCGACAGCAGCAACTCTCCCTGATGTGTTTCCAGCAGAACCTGCCGGGCATTGCCACCGGATAGGACATGATTTGGTATTGAATCTCCAGAAGGCCACAACGAAGAGCACTCTACCAAGAAGGCTCCCATGCTGCGTCCTTATTCCCCGCCGCCATATACGTGGAACCATGTCTGAAGAGCCCGCACGCTTAGTCAGGAGTATGGAAAGAAGCCTCCAAAATGCGAGCGTGAGCACTCCAACGTTCGAGGCAACTCCCTCCCATCAAGATTAGAGCTGAACGTAATTTAGTTCCTAGACCTCTCCTCAAGTGAGTGTGGTCTCACGAACGTTGGCGTCCCGGTTCATCCCGTACAATCTCCGACCTTATGTTGGGTGAAAGAAAGAGATAATAAATGTGCCATCCACATGAGGGATGCTCGCCAATCCCTTAAGTACTCATGAGCAACAGTTGAAACAGGTGACAGTGAAGAACAAGTATCCAACTTACCTCGTACCCTTGATGATGTTTGACCAGCATCCAGCGGAGCCCGGTTGAAGCCCGCAAAACTATAGCCCTGGACAATCAAACTGTAGTTTCTTCGAAGATTATCATGCCCCGTTTTCAAAGGACTATCACCTATGGTCCAACCTGAAGTTAGTAACCGGATTCAGTATACCTATACTATGTTAAGAGCTCGACCTCTCATGTTCAGCAGGACCTTACCATCAGCCAGTTAATAGTCCCATCGAGACTACCTTATTGAATTTCTGAGGATGCCATGTTGTAATTATGTCGAATATATTTGGGCCTAGTAACCTATCAAGAGATGCCACCAGGAGAGAGAAGACTCTGCGTCTCACTAACACCTCTTGAAGCATGAAAAGCCCAGCGTATAGTACGGTCACCGACTAATTCTGTAGGCCAAAGGTCTCATCTATATGTAATGAGTCAGGCTTCCTATTATGTGAATAGACCAAGAGTATCGCGCAAGACTCAGTGTGTACTCGCGTCCCAGCGGCAGTATGCGTGAGTGAAAGAGAAGCGTTTGAAAGGATGCCCGTGCAAGTCAACTTGAAGAAATGGGTACTAACGTGAAGAGGGTCTGAGCCACCGAGCTGGCCTGTAGGATAAGGCAACTTTATATCAAAATGAGGTATACTCCCACCCAAAAGTCCTCCGTGAGTTTTGGCTGGGAGTCCATGTCGTTCTTCTGGGACAAGCTGTGGTGTCCAGTGATAGTAATGTCAGATTGACATCACGCAATGTAACCGGGTAGGACAGGAAGCCAAGATGTACCCATCAAAAAGATGTAGGACCGACAGGGGACCGAAGAATTCCCTGTGCCAAAGTGATCTTAGCCCCACCAGTCGAAAGATTCGATCAAACTTTGTTTGCGCCTCCAACGGCCATTTGGCACGCCGGTAATGCTTCCCCAGTACTAATATGCCGTTCGTCCCCACAAGGAAGGTTTTTCTCTGATTTTGCTTCGCCCTTGACTAATGGTAACCACCAGCATCACACCGCGGCAACCCAACCAGTCCAGGCCCTGACACCATTCGTGTTATCGCGCTCAGAGCAAGACGAGTGCGAGGCATAGAGTTTTACAGAAGTCAAAGACAGCTAAGCAGTCCCTAGGACCAATGGACTTTTTCCCGGCGCAAGTAATTACACCCTGTTTTGTCTCCAAAATTCCTCCTCCGCCTCAAGTTTCTATCCACCAGCAGGAATCCAAGGTAATCTCACGTATGATGGACCCCTTTCGAAGGGTGTCTAAAGCGGATCGGATGTGTGTGATGCAGGAGCGGACAGAGAGTTACTTGCAAAGAATTTACTTGTGCAATCCCCTTTTCACCTTCTATACGTTGTGTGGATGATGCTATCTTGTTAGTTGGCCATTGGGATGAGCAGAACTACGCACCTAACAATGATAAAGACTTTTTGATTATGGCCCTGCTATAATTTCAAGGCGGTTTGCGTTTATAAGGACAAAATGTAATTTAGTGCCATAGGATGCCATGCTACTTATATGTGGCTGTAATTACTTAGATTTAGTTTATGTTTTCCTGTTATTCTCATTTGGTCTGTATTATATTCTTACAATTTAGTTTAACTTTTATCGGTATCCTATTTTATAATCTTATCATTTGGTTTGTAATAATAAAGTCACCATTAAATTGTACTGATATTCCATCACTGCACGCGCCCTGTTCAGTGCAAATATTGTTCCATTTCACTAACCTAAGTTGAATGAGCGATTTACTTATCCAATTTCCGATAATTGTGCATATCTGGATCGCAAAGAATGAAAGCTTGTAGTTTCGTATCTTCAAGCCATTCAGGACTATATTATATAAGGGTCCATCCAACGTAGGAATTTTAGTTTTGTTTATTGCATACCGCGTGTGGAATAAGCCCTTTGGTTTTAAGGGCCTCAAATCGTCCATTAGTGAGTTCCGTTTCTAATAGCGGTGTGAAAGGCCGGTGTTGTGTGAAACGGTAGAGGGTCTTCGCAAGTTAAGTTAGATTGGGGTCAGCTTGGCTACATTTCCAGGTTGGGAGAGGCCCTTTGCAGTTGATGTTCAGGCTCGTGAATCGACTCAAGTCGTTTAGTACTTTTGTTTGGTTTTTGATCTTACCATATTTCGGTGAGAGGTTACCTAGTTAAGTCGGGGTACCTCAAGAAAGCTTTCCACTTGGGCCCCTGTTTGAGCCATTGTAGTTGCGTTGATCCCCTCCTTATATTAGCAAGACAAAGAACGCCAATCAAAATAGTGTGTGTTTAGGAATTGGTTATAGCTTTTGACCTTGAAAAAGTGATATAGAAATGGTAGTTCCACATTTGCTGTGTGCCCCTATTAGAACTCTTAGGAGCGAAACAGGTGTGGTTCAGCCACGAGTGAAAATTCCGACTCCAAAATGGTCTATGTTAGTATAGGACCATTGTGGTGTGCAACTTAACTAATAAATTCTTGATCATGACAGGTGGTAATTGCGGAGGGGGGCCCCCGAATCGCCCTATTGTCTTTCAGAGGGCCAAAACTGTCGACCCCTATTTTGCTTGTATTTGAATGTGACGCCATCACCAGTGGTAGTTGCCTATGAGTCCCGAAACTTCAGGACCCGAGCCATTGGGTCTTGAAACGTGTCTACTAGTGAGTAATGGTAGAGTGTGTGAGAGGGCACACAACTATTTAAGCTTCGACAAATGGTTGACTTGGGAATTGTGATTTATAGCCTAACTGCTCTCGATACCAAATGCATCTATAGCTCTGACAAATTCAACGGTGCCGCGAAGATTGTATCAGGATTGAAGCAGCCCTACATTACCATTGAGATCTGGAGGAGAGATCATGCAGATAAGTAGTGAAACCCCTTATTATGTGAGCTCCATGTACGTCAGTCCTTTTTTTTTCAAGAATTTCAGTGGTAGACCAAGCCCCTGTCTCATGCCACCTAGTCGTTTCCCAGCTTATAGATCAAAGAATATTCCATCCCTTGTATCTGGCACAGCCATGCAAATCCGTAGCACTCGAAGCAAAGGCATAAAAGTAATGGAAGTGTGTTTGCTGGAACTGACAAGACAGGCTACACCAGAAGAATGTTAGAGGTTTAATTAATAAGTGGCGCAACCAAGAGTGAAAAAGATGAGTAAGAAGGAGAAGAGAAATTACTATGGATTTTGTGAGTGGTTCTCCCTCGTTTACCTCAAAGAAGTTTGATTCGATTTTGGGTGATTTGTGGATCGGCTGAAACCAAGTCCGCCGCACTCATTCCGTGTGTGCTACCTATTCTTTCGGTAGCGGTTGGCAGAGATTTTTCATTCCGGGAGATTGGTTAGGTTGTCATGGGGTCCCAGTTTCTATCATCTCGGATAGCGGGCACTCAGTTTACTTCCCAGTTTTGGAGGACTTTTCAGCGAGAGGTGGGCTACACAGGTAGAGTGAGCACCGCATTCCTCCTCAGACGGCTATGGCACAGTCCGAGCGTACCATTCAGATATGGAGGGACAGTTGTGTGCCTGGTTAATTGATTTTGAGGTTTCTTGGGCTAAGTTTTGCCACTTGCGAGAGAGTTCGCGTTACAACAACAGCTATCAGTCCAGCAATTCAAGATGGCCACCGTATGAGGCCTTATATGGGAGGCGGTGATTAAAAGGTCTCCGGTTGGTTGGTTGAGGCCCGCGCGAGCGCTAGAACTAAATTGGGACAAATTGGTTCAGGATGCCTTAGAGAAGGTGAAAGTGATCCAGGAGCAGAACTTCGTACAGCTCAGTCGCGTCAAGAAAGTTATGCAGACCGGAAGGTTCGAGAACGTATCCTACAGGTGGGCGTGAAGTCTTGTTGAAGTTTCGCCTATGAAAAGAGCTTATGAGATTTGGAAAGGAAAAGGAAAGTTGAGTTCCACGGTTCAATTGGTCCTTTTTAGGAGAGTTGGGGAGGTGCCTAACATGCTTGCTTTGCCACCCAGCTTGTCGGGAGTTCACCAGTATTTCACGTTTCTATGCTCCGGAAGTTATGTTGGGAAACCCGTCCCATGTGTTTAGACTTCAGCACGGTTCATTGGCATATGACTTGACTTAAAATGTGAGCAGTGGCTATTTGGGTCGTCAGTTCGGAAATTGAGATCAAAGGATATACGCTTCGCGTAAAGCGGTTTAGCAGTGAGAGGTCGGCCCGTTGAGGAAGCTACTTGGGAGAGAAGCAGAGACTCAGACGGGAAAAGAGAAAGAAAGTAAATCAGGCACTACACCTATTTGAGACCTAACAGGAGCCAAATAGATATGATGCCTCCACTGTTTCGTGCAGAACACCGGATCATCAAAACAGGGATTCCAAAGAGAAGGAGTAAAAGGAGAAGAAGCAGGTGTTGTTTAATGAGTGTTGAGCAGAGGTTTGAAAAAGGAGAAAAGAGATGAAATATGGAATAAGAAAAATGTCCAGCCTAGTATAAATAGTAATATTTTTACCATTTTTAGGTCATCAGTTAATTCCTGAACGTAGCTGCGCTCGTGAGAACATCATTTGTAGCCATTTTTGGCATCTTAGCTTCAAATTAACGATAGATTCTTGTACTTTAATTTAGTATTTAATTAATATGTCTTGTTCTTCATCTATTTCTTCATTTTTTTCTTCAAGCATGAGTAGCTAAACCCATTAGCTAGGGTTATGGCTCAACCCTAGTGTGGGTAATTAATGGGTATTGCCATCTAGGGTTAGATTGACTATGGGTGTTTGCTATTTGGGTTGATTTCATGTTTTAATCTATAATTGGTGGTTGCAAACACTAATTTGTGCTTTGTGGATTTAACTCTTCTTGAGAAAGAGAGTCTAAGTCTCCAAAATTGACCCAACAAGGAATTGGGATGGACTCATGAGAAATGTTAGTCCCAATTAATGGGTTAAACCTCGAGAGAGTAATCACCCTACTTGAACCCTAGTTGCTTCATCTAATTTGCCTACCCATTTGATCTCGAGAGAGTCAAGTGGGCAAAATCACTCTCTCTACCGAGAGGTGTGAGAGTGGGTAAAATTGTGCAACGGTTATAGCATAAGCCCCAATTATGTCACTCGAACCTTAGTAACATCTACCCGTCAATTAGCCACCTAGGTGATGTCACGACCCTAGTGCCTTTCTTCCCATTAGATACAACCTTAGCAATTATTTCGTAGCATAACCTAGTTTCAATTAGTAGTTTGTTAATAGTAGTTTATAATCGAAAAAACCCAAATATGTTGGAAGTGACATTTAGAACAATTACACGACTCTAGTCTAGATAGATACCCAGCTCCAATTTCTAGCTCTCTGAGGAATTCGATCCAGACCCTCATATCGAGTGAAAGATATTGCGACCCTCTCTTCCTACTTTATTGTAGTGTGGAGTTGGCAGCGATCACTTTTTGGCGCCATTGCCGGAGAGCTAACGGTTTTGGCTATCTATTTAGTTAGTTTTGTGTGTTGTTCTTCTTTCCTTCTTATTTACTAATTTGTGTGTGTGATTACTACNTGTTCCACCCACCTTGACCATTATTGTCCAATTGTTGTTATTACCATTCCAATTCCCTTGGTTGCCTTGATTATTGTTTCCCCAATTACCGCCTTCGTTGTTGTTTTTCCAATTACCACCACCTTGTTGTTGATTGCCCCAATTACCTTGGGGTCGCCATTGTTGGTTTGAAGAGTTGCCTCTATTGCCTTGATAGTTGTTAACATATTGTACCTCTTCATTTTGCTCATCATAACCCTCATTTTGAAACCCATCACACTCATCATCAAATTGCTCGGAATTCCCTTGGTTTTGTTGCCTCCTTTGCCATCTCTTGGTGGTAAGCAAATTAACACTTTCCATTGCGTTCACTTGGCGAGGGTTTTGGACTTGTTGCAACTGTGCCTTAGCCAATTGGTTCATAGTAGTTGTCAACTCCGCTATAGCTTGTCCATGGTCATGTAACTACTTATGCAAATGAATAACTGTAGGGTCACCTTGAGGAACATTGGCCCTACTTTGCCATGCGGAAGACGTATCCGCCATCTCATCAAGAATCTCGCAAGCTTCATCATAAGACAACTTCATGAAATTACCCCCGGCCAATTGATTGACTATGCATTGATTTGTAGTATTGATTCCCCGATAGAAGGTTTGTTGAATCATCGCCTCGGTCATATCATTATTGGGGCATTCCTTTACCATTATTCTAAACCGCTCCCAAATCTCATGCAAAGGTTCCGTGGGTTCTTGCTTGAAAGCCAATATCTCATCTCGAAGTGCCGTCATATGCCCGGGTGAGAAAAATTTAGCAATAAACTTATCCGCCAACTCATCCCAAGTTGTGATGGAATGATTAGGGAGTCTCTCTAGCCAATCCAATGCCTTTCCCCGAAGTGAGAAGGGGAATAGTCTCAACCTAAGAGCATCTTCGGACACATTCATCTGCTTCTACCCCAACATGTATCCACGAACCCTTTTAGATGTTTGTAGGCATTTTGATCCGCAGCGCCTGTGAAATACCCACGCTGCTCAAGTAAGGTCAATATCACATTAGTTATCTGAAAATTGCCCGCCTGGATTTTGGGTGGGACAATAGCACTTGCATATCCTTGGTTCAGTAGCACCCGAGGAACCGCTCTTGGAGGCGGCGGAGGAGGGTCTGGAACGTTGTCATTAGCATTGGCCTGGCGGCCTCGTCGTGGTCCGGGAGGTACAAGTGGCACCTCATCGTCTCAAATATCCTCAACCTCCTCCCCCGTAAGCACATTTCCAAGAGGGTCATTTGCATTTAAAGCCATTTTGGTACCTGTAGTAATCACACACACAAATTAGTAACAAAGAAGGAAAGAAGAACAACACACAAAACTAACTAAATAGATAGCCAAAACCGTTAGCTCCCCGGCAACGGCGCCAGAAAAGTTGATCACATTCTACTCCGCACCAATAAAAGGTAGCAAGAGAGGGTCGCAATAGATTTTACCTGATATGAGGGTCGGGATCGAATTCCACTGGGAGCTAGAAAGGGAGTTGATGTATCTATTTAGTCTAGAGTCGTGTAATTGTTCTAAATGTCACTTCCAACATTTTTGGATTTTCTTTCATAAACTACTATTATAAAACTACTAATTGGAATTGAAACTAGATCACGCTAAGAGATAATTTCTAAGAGTAGTATCTAATGGATTAAGGGGCACTAGGGTAGTGACTTCCACCTAGGTGGCTAATTGACGGGTAATTGCTTCTAAGGCTTAATTGACATGATTGGGGAAATATGTATAACCATTGCACAATTTTACCCACTCTCACACCTCTCGGTAGAGAGAGTGATTTTGCCCAATTGACTCTCTCGAGACCAAATGGGTAGGCAAATTAGCTCAAGCAACTAAAGTTCAAGTCGGGTAATTACTCTCTCGAGGTTTAACCTTTTAATTGGGACTATCAATTCTCTTGAGTCCATCCCAATTCCTTGTTGGGTCAATTTTGGAGACTTAGTCTCTCTCTCTCAAGAAGAGCAAAATCAACTTAGCACAAACCAGTGTTTGCAACCACCAATTCATAAATTAAACCATAAAATTGACCCAAATACAAACACCCATAGTCAATCTAACCTTAAATCACAACACCCATCAATTACCCACACTAGGGTTGAGCCACAACCCTAGCTAATGGGTTTAGCTACTCATGCTTGAACAAGAAAATAGAGAAATAGATGAAGAATAAGACATATTAATTAAATGCTAAATTAAAATACAAGAATCTATCGTTAATTTGAAGCTAAGATGCCAAAAAATGGCTACAAAATAGGTCTCACGAGCGCAGCTCAAGGTCTGGAATTAACTGATTCACCTAAAAATGGTAAAATGTTCTATTTATACTAGGCTGAAAAAACTGGACAAAAATGCCCCTGCGGGGCCAGTGCGGGCCGCACAAAATGGACCGCGGCCGCACTAGGATCTTGGACTTCAAGTCTGGGCTCTCTGAACTTGGGCTCCGCGGACCGTGTAGAATGGATCTCGGCCGCGGAGGTCTCTAACGCGGTCCGCACAAGTATGACCGCGGACCGCACAACTTGAACCATGACAAATTTTAACTCTCTGAATCTCTCTTCCGCGGACCGCACAAAGTGGTAGTGCGGCCGCGTTGCCTGAAGCATGATTTTGCCATCTCTCTGATTCTACCTAGTGCGGACCGCACAAAGTCGAATGTGGCCGCACTAGGCCTTTGTGCCCTCAGTTTGCCTTGTCTTTGATACTTGAGCAGGTTTCACTCCCTTTGAGCCGATCTTTGACATTTCGTCACTTTGTCGATCAAACCTGCAATCAAGCACACTTATGAGCCTTTTGCGACTATTTTGTAACAATTTATAACCAAAACGTAAGCAAGAAGGAGCGTAAAACACGTTAAAATCCCTAGTTATCACCGGTCACGTAGATTTGGGTCGTGACAGTGTGACAATTGGAACTCGAAATACTACATGTTTTAGATTTACGATTATTTGTTTTATCAATTCTCGGTGTTTACTATGAGCACGTGATTTTTGCTCGATGAAAAAATACTCCTACAAATCCACAAAAAAATAGATTTATTTTTAATTATTTTAATTTTTATAGAATTTAGGAATTTCTAGCTAATTGTTGTTTGCATTTTAGTTGCATGTTTAATTTTTTTAAAATTATAAGAAAATATCAAAAATATCTAAAATATTCATTGCATTTAGGAATTAATTACATTGAGCTAATTGCACTATTAAGAAAAAATTACAAAAATGGTTATTTTTACATATTTAGCTTTTAGTCTTTAGAAATTAGTATTTTTATTTAGTTTTAAGTTAAATAGTTGTTTTAGTAGATAAATAATATTTACAAATTAGATTGATTTAGAATTAATTTAGGATTTTATTAGATTTTAAAATCTAAGAAGAAACTTTTATGAGTTTCGGGGCAGAGATGGGAGTGGGTGCAACGAACTATGATTTTGAATTTTGAAAATCGGAGCATTTACACTAAAAGGTCAAGGATAAAATCTAATACACATGAAACTTTTGTACATTCTTCCTGTTATTTACTACTATTTACTTAAGAAAATTGACAGGTCTTCTTATAAATAGACAAGCATGACATGTACAAAGATGGCTTGTGACTACTCAGGTTGTTAGTAACACATAATTATCGGTTTGTTTCATGAATAATTAAACTTCTTTAGCAATGAAAAAATTAATGTTGAGTTTTGGTTCCACGTTTTCTATCTGAGGTTGACATGGGAACTTCTTGTAAACTTAGACTAGATCTGAAATGGTTTAACCGTTTAAGAGTAAAACTTATAGTAATACAATGGTATCCACATAGCTAACTATATCATTTGAGGTACTGGAAATTAAATCTACTTTAACCTAGCTGATTAACCTTAATAACCAAATTAAACTTCGGCTTATTATTGGATGGTGGTATATATGTCATTCTGAAAGAGAAACTAATGTTTTTTTTTTTTTTTTTTTTTTTT
>NW_017670898.1:44591-116511 GCF_001879085.1 Nicotiana attenuata | reverse complement strand
TTTAATTACTCGAGTTTTATGGTTTAAATTTATCATAGAAATCAGTGGAATTTATCAAAATGGGGGTAAGTTAGGGCTTGAGGAAATTAGGATGTAAAAATGGATTTGAGGGTCAAACGAACTCCGATTTTGGTGTAAATTTTAATATGTAGACTCGTGGCGAGACGAGCAACCCCCAGACAACCACCCAAACAAAAAAAACCAGGTGATGTAATATTATATTTTTCGAGAACCAGTCGTGGGCCCGGGGCCCGGGTTTTTTCAACTTCGCGGAATTTTTGGTATTTATTTACGAGTCTATTTCGATTGGGTTATGTTATTTTAGCTAATTGTAATTTATTCATCTGTGGTTTTAATCAGAATATCGTTCGTGCGAAAGAGGTTTGATCGAAAGGGCAAAGGCATCGCGAGCTAGACTTCGGTGGCCGCTTGAGTGAAGTAATAGATGTAGATGAATACCTTGAGGGTTTTTGAACCCCGGTATATCACATTAGTGGCGCTATATTGAGGCGAGACACACGTTACTCTATATGAGTGCGGATTCGATCTGTGATGGGGATTGTACCTAGTCCGTTTCGATTTGATGTTTCGTTACAACTGTGTTCTTGACTAAAGAAATTATTTGGTATCATCTTACTTTAGGATTTTATGAATCACTGTTGTGGGTTATTGTGCCTATTATTTGCACTCCCTCTTAGGGATCCTATATCATGCTAATCCATGCTGCTTAGTATATTTCGATGATATCAGTCATGAGTTAGAGACGTCGAATGTTTATATAGATATAATAATGGTTTTAAACACTTAGCTCTATTTATAATTAACTAAAAATAGATATAATTATGACTTGTGCCCGATTGGCTTGCATAGATATATATATACTTGGACTGAGTGTGGATTCGGGCTGAGCACGCAGCGAATATAGATGATGATTAGCAGCATATAGAGTAGATAGGAGGCTCGGAGATATGACACCCACTAGATAAGAGTAGAAGAGAGATAACCAAATTGGATGGACTGCGCGCGCGCAGCGTTCATGTCATTGCGATTGGGAGTTCATCCATTTATATCTGGTTTGGCCTTAATTTGTATTGTTTGTTGTTGTTTTTAATCGTTTAACGTGCTTGAAATCGTTGATTAATAGCTTATATATATGATATATCTTCGGGGATTTTCTTATTCAGCCATTATGATATGTTTATATATATAGTGAAGTATAACTATATATATAATGACACCATGTGTTGCAGATTCAGGTGCTCCGGAGACTAAGTGGGGACTAGTTTGGTGTTTTCGTGAAGTTTATTTCAGGAGTTATTCGAGTGCTACATGACGTCTAGCAGGACCCGACTCCTCCCTTTATTTTATTTGTCTTTCTTATCCTAGATATCATTATTATATATAGAACAATATTACTCTGTTACTTTAAGAGGCTCTAGGACTCGTGATCCAAGATCATAATTAAGGAGATAGATATATATGAGATAATATAGAATATTATTTTCCGTTACTATTTTACATAGATTAGATTGGAACCCTTGAACATTTTGGTATTTTAATCGTATTTATGTTATACGGATTCGTACTTTAGCGTTGAGATTATTTAATTGGTCGGAGCTATGCTAGCATTTGATGATTGGTGACAGCATCAACGACCGGATTAGAGGCGTATAGACTAGAGTTGGTCATAAGAGCCCTAGGTTACTCAGGCCTCGCGAGATCCATGAGCGGTTAGTAGAGTTCGGGACACGGTACGGGGACGCCTGAATACTTATCCTCGATGAGGCTGCAGAACCTTTAGGAAAACTCAAATATTCTTGAAAATTATTGTCGTGCGTGCCTTTGTGATCGAGAACTTAAAATTCCTGTATTCTATTTCTCGCAGATGGGCGAGAACTCGTTTGCTACCGGCGCGATGGTCGACCAACAGTACGGACCCATAGAGGCCGGGACGCGGTCGTGGTCGTGCGAGTTAGCGGCAGGCAGAACAGCACCTGTGACCCACCAGCTGCCACAGTTCAGGACCAGACTCCATTGTCGATGTCCCAGGCACCTGCTGCAGGCACCAGCAGGCCTATTGCTATTCCTGGTCTCCAGGAGACTTGGCACAGATACTAATCAGTGTGTACGACTGGCTCAGGCAGTCTTCAGCTTCTACTGCGCACGCTGTTCCCAGGACCGGGGGAGACATCAGACCCTGTTTGCTCACACACCTGAGCAGGCTACCCAGGACTTCAGACATACCGGAAAGCAGCCAATAGCTCTTCAGTTGGCGTCCAGTGCACAGTTGCAGCCTATGAGGTTCCAGTTAGTGCGGATCGATGAGCAGCGTGCCTTGAGAGATTCGGCAGGCTTCAGCCAGCGAGGTTCAGGCGGTGCTGAGGCGAGGATGCCCATAGGTTTTCTGGGATAATGTGTAGCGTTATGCTTCGCACTGCAGGGATCTTAGAGTCGAGTGGTGTGGCTTTTACTACTTCCCAGTTCTAGGGCTGCATTCACTGGTGGGGAGGACTTCGAGAGGCGTAGGCCGGTTTGGTGCAGCGCCCCTTACATGCAGCAGTTCTCCACCGTCTTTCTGGAGAAGTAGTACCGCAGTCTCATAGGGAGGAGCTGCGTTGTCAGTTGAGTGGTTGGTTTGGGTGGGCATGTTGTGACCCAGTACGAGTTGAGATTCACGCAGTTAGCTCGGCATGGTACTTGGATGATCCCGATAGTCGGGAAAGGATTAGGAGGTTCGTGGATGGCCTTCAACATTTCACTTCTGCATTTTGATGACCAGAGAGAGGGTTATGGGTGCCTCGTTTGAGGAGGTATTTGATATGGCTCGAGAGATTGAGACGGTTCGCCGTCAGGAGCGTGAGGGAGAGGGAGCAAGAGCCTCGAGGTTCAGGGAGTTTCAAGTGGTGCTCCGTCTAGGGCCAGTTCCAGTGTGGCAGAGGTCGTTCCTTCAAGCCTCCTCAGTCAGGTCGTCCAGAGTACAGTGGGGCCTCTTCAGGCCGTGGTCATCACGGATTTCAGCAGGGCCAGAGTTTCACTTAGTGCCCTTCCAGCTCAGAGCTCTACACCTGCCTCTTCAGCCCAGGGTTCTTCAGCAGCGAGGGGTTTCCATCAGTCCCCTTCTCCAGGGCCGGGTAGTTGCTACGAGTGCGGTGAGTTCGGTCATATGAGGAGACAGTGTCCTCGGCGTCGTGGTAGTCAGTCTCAGCAGAGGGATCCAGCCCTCATCTTCTGCTCCTGTTTCATCACACCCGCCCAGTCAGCTAGGGGTAGAGGTAAGGTAGCCAAGGGGCCGCCCCAGGGTGGAAGCCGGACTGGTGGTTGGTCAGGCTCGATTCTATGCTCTTTCAGACGAGAGGACGCACTTGCCTCAATGCTGTTTCACAGGTATTATCTCAGTCTACCACAGAGATGCCTCTGTCTTATTTGATCCCGGGATCTACCTATTCCTATGTATCTTCATATTTTGCTCATCACCTGGGTACTACCCGAGGTTGTCTTGCCTTGCCTATTCACGTATCTACCCGGTGGGTGATATATCATTGTTAGATCATGTTAACGATCCTTTTAGTGATATTTGGGGGTCTGGAGACCGAGTTGACTTATTGCTGTTAAGCATGGTGGATTTTGATGTTATCTGGGTATGGATGGTTATCTCCGTACCATGCTATTCTGGACTGTTATGCTAAGACAGTTACGTTGGCTATTCCGGGTTCGAGGATTGAATGGCGTGGTACGACTGATATGTTCCCAGCAGGGTGATTTCTTTCTAAGGCCCGCGGATGGTTGGGAAAGGTTGTCTATCTTATTTGGCTTTCGTATGAGATATTGGAGCTGAGATTCTAGTCTTGACTCCGTCCCCGTCGTGAGGGACTTCCTTGATGAGTTTTCCAGCAACCTGCCGGGCATGCCACCGGATAGGGACGTTGATTTTGGTATTGATCTGGTACCGGGAACTAAGCCCACTCTATTCCTCCGTATCGCATGGCACCAGAGAGTTGAAAGACTAAAGGATCAACTTCAGGAACTCCTAGATAAGGGGTTTATTCGTCCTAGTGTGTCACCGTGGGGTGACCCGGTTGCTATTTGTAAAGAAGAAAGATGGCACAATGGGATGTGCATTGATTACAGACAGTTGAACAAGGGTGACAGTGAAGAACAAGTATCCACTACCTCGTATTGATGATTTGTTTTGACAGCTCCAGGGGCAAGGGTATTCTCGAAGATATTGATCTCCGTTCAGGCTATCACCAGTCTGAAGATCAGGGATTCAGATATTATTGAAGACTGCCTTCAGGACTAGATATGGACCATTGAATTCGCTGGTTATGTCTTTTGGGCTGGACTAATGCCCCAGCGCGTTCAGCACTTGATGAACAGCCGTATTTCGGCGTATCTGATTCATTTGTTATCGTTTTTTTATTGATGATATCCTGGTGTACTCGCGTAGCCAGGAGGAGCATGCTAGCACTTGAGGTGGTGTTACAGAGGTTGAGGGAGGAGAAGCTTTATGCAAAGTTCTCCAATGTGAGTTTTGGCTTGGGTCTGTAGCTTTTCTGGGCACGTGGTGTCCAGTGATGGTATTCAAGTTTATCCAAAGAAGGTAGAGGCGATGCAGAGTTGGCCCAGGACCTCCTCAGCCACGGAGATTCGAAGCTTCCTCGGTTTGGCAGGTTATTATGCGTTTCGTCCAGGGTTTTTCCTCTACTTGCTTCGCCCTTGACTAAGTTAACGCAGAAGGGTGCACCATTCTATGGTCAGACGAGTGCGAGGAGAGTTTTCAGAAGCTGCAAGACAGCTTTGACCAATGCTCCAGTGTTAGTTTTGCCATCAGCCTCAGGTTCTTACACTGTGTATTGTGATGCTTCGAGGTTGGATCGGATGTGTGTTGATGCAGGGGTTAGAGTTATTGCATATGCTTCTCGTCAGTTGAAGCCTATGAGCGAACTACCCGTACATGATTTGGAGTTGGCTGCTTAAATTCATGCGTTGAAGATTTGGAGGCACTACTTATGTGGCGTATCTTGTGAGGTATATACTGATCATCGCAGCCTTCAGCATTTGTTTCAAACAGAAGGATCTTAATTTGAGGGAAGCGGAGGTGGCTTGAGTTACTCAAGGACATATGATATTACATTTTGATATCATCCGGGGGAAGGCAACGTAGTAGCCGATGCGTTAAGCCGGAAGGTGGTTAGGTATGGGTAGCTTGGCGTACATTCCAGTTGGGGAGAGGCCTTTGCAGTTGATGTTCAGGCTTTGGCAATCGGATGGTGAGGTTAGATATTTCGGAGCTAGTCGGGTGTTGGTTGTGTCGGTCTCCTTATAAGACCGCATCAGAGAGCACAGTATGATGATCCACATTTGCTTGTCCTTAACAGGTCAGCACGATTGATGCCAGAGATGTGACTATTATAATGATGGCGTGATGAGGATGCAGGGCCGGATTTGCATGCCAATGTGGATGGGCTTCAGGAGTTAATATTAGAGGAGGCCCACAGCTCACGGTATTCATTCATCCGGGTGCCGCGAAGATGTTATCAGGATTTGGGCAGCACTACTGGTGGAGGAGAATGAAGAAGATACTAGTGAGTTATGTAGCTCGGTGTCTCAACCTCAGCAGGTCAATATTGAGCATCAGAGACCCGGTGGTGTACTACAGCGGTTAGATATTCCCGAGTGGAAAGTGGGAGAAGATTACTATGGATTTTGTGAGTGGTCTCCCTCGTACCTCAAAGAAGTTTGATTCGTTTGGGGTGATTGTGGATCGGGCTGACCAAGTCCGCGCACTTTCATTCCGGTGTGTGCTACCTATTCTTCGGAGCGTTGGCAGAGATTTCATCCGGGAGATTGTATAGGTTGCATGGGGTCCCAGTTTTCTATCATCTCGGATAGGGGCACTCAGTTTACTTCCCAGTTTTGGAGGACTTTTCAGCGAGAGTTGGGTACACAGTAGAGTTGAGCACCGCATTTCCTCCTCAGACGGATGGACAGTCCGAGCGTACCATTCAGATATTGGAGGACATGTTGTGTGCCTGTGTTATTGATTTTGGGGTTCTTGGCTAAGTTTTTGCACTTGCAGAGTTCGCGTACAACAACAGCTATCAGTCCAGCATTCAAGATGGCACCGTATGAGCCCTTATTATGGGAGGCGGTTAGGTCTCCGGTTCGTTGGTTTGAGCCGGCGAGGGCTAGACTATTGGGGACAGAGTTGGTTCAGGTTGCCTTAGAGAAGGTGAACAGTGATCAGGAGAGACTTCGTACAGCTCAGTCGCGTCAGAAGAAGGTTATGCAGACCGGAAGGTTCGAGACGTATCCTACATGAGTGGCGTGAAGTTCTTGTTGAAGGTTTCGCCTATGAAGAGCGTTATGAGATTTGGAAAGAAAGGAAAGTTGAGTCCACGGTTCATTGCGTCCTTTTAGGAGAGTTGGGGAGGTGGCCTACATGCTTTGCTTTCCACCCAGCTTGTCGGGAGTTCACCCAGTATTTCACTTTTATGCTCCGGAAGTATGTTGGGACCCGTTCCCATGTGTTAGACTTCAGCACGGTTCAGTTGGAATGAGACTTGACTTACAATGTGGAGCCAGTGGCTATTTTGGGTCGTCAGGTTCGGAAATTGAGATCAAAGGATATAGCTTCGGTAAAGGTGCAGTGGAGAGGTCGGCCCGTTGAGGAAGCTACTTGGGAGACTGAGCAGGAGATGCGGAGCAATATCCTCACCTATTTTGAGACCTCAGGTATGCTTCTCGACCCGCTCGAGACGAGCGTTTTTAAGTTGGGGAGGATGTGACGACCCACCTGTCGTCTCATGTTTTACAGGCCCCGTTTCCCCCATTTATTTCTCTTTCATGTTTCTATTATCAGCAATGGGTGAGTTAGAGTTTGAAGTGAATTGGTTTGGAAAGGAAATGAGACACTTAGTCTCTTTAAGGAAGGTTTGGTTTGGAAAAGTCAACCAAACGTTGACTATTACTTAGAAGGCTCGGATGTGAATTCCGGTGTCGGTTAGCTTCGGGAGGTGATTTGTGACTTAGGAGTGCGATCGGAAGTTGATTTTGGAGGTTCGGTGTTGATTAGCTTGAATTGGCAAAGTTGGCATTTTGGCGGAATTCCGGTGGATAGGTGAGATTTTGATCCGAGGGTCGGAATGGAATTCCGAGAGTGGCAGGTAGCTCCGTTAGGTGATTTTGGATATGTGTGCAAAATTTCAGTCATTCGGACGTGTTTTGGTCGGGTTTTTTATCGAATGCGTTAATTCGGAAGTTGTTAAGAAACTTAGGCTTGAATCCGATGTGATTTGATGGTTTTAGCGTTGTTTAATGTGTTTTAAAGATTGAACAAGTTTGAATGATGTTATGGGATATGTTTGGTGCCTTTGCGGTTGAGGTCCCGGGGGCCTCGGGATGATTTCGGATGGCTAAACGGAGGTTTAATTTGAAAATGTTACAGAAACATGCCCAGCTGTTGCAGACCAAAAATTGGTCTTCGCGTTCGCGTCTGTAAGCACGCGTACGCGGAAGGTAAAATCTTAGACCATTGCAGTCGTGTGGGAAGGCCTCGCGTCGCGTAGAAGGCCTGGGGGTACAGCCTAGTTTGTTTCATCGCGTTTGCATGGCGGAGTATCGCGTTCGCGTAGGAGGGTAAGCTGGAGTATCGCGTTCACGTTTGTAGATTCGCGTTACGCTAGGGTAATATTTTGGTCAACGGAATTTGTTCAATGCGAATGGGGGTGTTGACCGCGTTCGCGAAGGGAAAAACCTGGGCGTCAGAGGGGTTTTTATATTATTAACCGCTATCCCATTCATTATTTCCTCCTTGTTTAACCTTCTAAGAGCTTTGGTCAAGAAATTTCGAGGGTTTTGACTGAGAATCGAGTGGAGGTAAGTTCCTTGGCTTTGAATTACTCGAGTTTATGGTAAATTTATCATAGAAATCAGTGGAAATTCATCAAAATGAGGTAAGTTAGGGCATAGAGAAATTAGGATGAAAAAATGGAAATTTGGAGGTTAAACGAACTTCCGATTTTGGTAAATTTTATATGTACGGACTCGTGGCGCGACGAGGAATCGGTGATGTAAATTTTGTAATTTTTCGAGAATTGGGACCAGGGCTCGGGTTTTGTCAACTTCGCGAATTTTGGTGTTTTTCGAGTCTTTTCATTGGGTTATGTTTCTTAGCCTATTGTAATGTATTCGTTGTGGTTTATAATCAGATTCGGCGTGCGAAGAGGGTTGATTGAAAGGCAAAGAATAGCGAGCTAGACTTGTGGCCGGCTGAGGTGTAGTAATAGATGTATATGATGACTGAGGGTTTGAAACCCGGTATATCACATTGTGGCGCTACATTGAGGCGAGACACGTACTTATGACGAGTGCGGGGTCGATTGTGACTGGGATTGTGTACCTAGTCCGTTCCGAAGATGTTCGTTACTGTGTTCTTGACTAGAAATTGTTTGGTAATTCACTTACTTGGATTTTATGAATATGTTTGGGCTTTATGCCTATCATTTGCATCCTTCAGGGATCCTTATCACTGCTTCCGATGATGCTTAGCATATTTCATGATATCAGTCGCTGAGTTAGACACTGCCTCGAAATGTTTAGAAATAAATAGTGGTTTAAACACTTAGCATCTATAATTCCTAATAATTGAACTAAAAAAGAATAATTTGATTTGTGCCGATTGGCTTGCATGCATATATATATACCTGGACTGAGTGTGGATCGGGCTGCACGCCGCAGCGAAATTTACGATGATATTGCGCTTGGGCTGTAGGAGCCCCTCCGGAGTCTGAACCCACAGTGAGCTGCGGGTACCAAATGGATCGGGGCTGCGCGCCGCAGCGCGTCATGTGCCATTGCATTGCATTCATGCATTTTATTTCTTGTTGGCTTAATTGTCATTGTTTTGCTATTGTTTTATCGTTTAACGTGCTGAATCGTTGATTATAGCTTATATTGTAATATTTCGGGATTTCTTACTTTCAGCCATTATATATGTTTTTTACTCACTGATTGAAAGTACTCACTTACTCCCTGCACCATGTGTGCAGATTCAGGTGCTCCGGAGACTTAGTGGAGCTGTTTGCTGTTTTCGTGAAGTTTATTTTCAGGAGTTGTTGAGGTAACTGCATGACGTCCGCAAGGACCCGACTCCTCCCCTTATTTTATTTGTCTTTCCCTATCCTAGACTTTCTTTATTACTATGAATATATACTCTGTTACATTTAGAGGCTCTAGACTCGTGACTCCAGATCTATTGGGAAATGTTTGATATTCGTTATTATTTTTCCGTACTATTTTACTTAGATTCGGATTGGACCTTGACATTTTGGTATTTTAATCGTATTATTTTTTGACGGATTGCGTATTTGGGTTGAGAGTATTTAATTGGTCGGGCTTGCCTAGCATTTGTGTTGGGCGCCGTCACGACCGGGATTGGGGTCGTGACACTAGGCAAAGGTGCCTTGACTTTTGGCACAAACCGGCTCCGGCATGTCGATTATGTGTTCCCTAGATGGGTTCACGGCTTCTTGAGTTTCCACCTCGGCCTCAATTAATGTCAATCCTCACATCATTGGTCAACTCATTCTCAACCACATCTTCAACTATCAAAGGTACATCATTTTCTCGCAACTCAACATCATCATCACAACTTACTTATCTTTCGAGGCATGCACATCACCGCTTCTCCCACTTCTTTTGTAACCGCCATACATGATTGTTTCCCACTTTCGGGTTCACTACTGTATCACTTGTAGAGCACCCTTAGGCGATATATTAACGATTGAGAGATTTTGCGAGCCTAATTGCACCTCCAAATTCCGGATAGAGGTATTTGTGGGAGCCAATTAGCATCGGAATCTTGGTTCTTCTTCATCATATTGTTCGAAACATCATTTCTATTCTTCCTATATCATTACCCGAAGAACTAGATCCTTGATATTGAAACGGAGGCAGATTGTTCAGCTTATTGGTAATTGGGGCCTTTGAAAGCTTGCTCCGGTTGCCTTGGTTTCCATTGTTGTTCCACCCACCTTGACATTATTGTCCACATTGTTGTTATTACCATTCCAATCCCTTGGTTGCCTTGATTATTGTTTTCCCCAATTACCGCCTTCGTTGTTGTTTTTCCAATTACCACCACCTTGTTGTTGATTGCCCCAATTACCTTGGGGTCGCCATTGTTGGTTTGAAAGAGTTGCCTCTATTGCCTTGAATAGTTGTTAACATATTGTACCTCTTCATTTTGTCATTCATAACCCTCATTTTGAAACCCATCACACTCATCATCAAAATTGCTCGAATTCCCTTGGTTTTGTTGCCTCCTTTGCCATCTCTTGGTGGTAAGCAATTAACACTTTCCATTTGCTTTCACTTGGCGAGGGTTTTGGACTTGTTGCAACTGTGCCTTAGCAATTGGTTCATAGTAGTTGTCAACTCCGCTATGCTTGTCCATGGTCATGTAACTACTTATGCAAATGAATAACTGTAGGGTCACCTTGAGGGAACATTGGCCCTACTTTGCCATGCGGAAGACGTTATCCGCCATCTCATCAAGAATCTCGCAAGCTTCATCATAAGACAAACTTCATGGAAATTACCCCCGCCAATTGATTGACTATCATTGATTTGTAGTATTGATTCCCCGATAGAAGGTTTTGTTGAATCATCGCCTCGGTCATATCATTATATGGGGCATTCCTTTACCATTATTCTAAACCGCTCCCAAATCTCATGCAAAGGTTCCGTGGGTTTTCTTGCTTGAAAGCCAATATCTCATCTCGAAGTGCCGTCATATGCCCGGGGTGAGAAAAATTTAGCAATAAACTTATCCGCCAACTCATCCAAGTTGTGATGGAATGATTAGGGAGTCTCTCTAGCCAATCCAATGCCTTTCCCCGAAGTGAGAAGGGAATAGTCTCAACCTAAGAGCATCTTCGGACACATTCATCTGCTTCTACCCAACATGTATCCACGAACCCTTTTAGATGTTTGTAGGCATTTTGATCCGCAGCGCCTGTGAAATACCCACGCTGCTCAAGTTAAGGTCAATATCACATTAGTTATCTGAAATTGCCCGCTGGATTTTGGGTGGGACAATAGCACTTGCATATCCTTGGTTCAGTAGCACCGAGGAACCGCTCTTGAGGCGGCGGAAGAGGGTCTCGAACGTTGTCATTTAGCATTGGCCTTGCGGCCTCGTCGTGGTCCGGGAGGTACAAGTGGCACCTCATCGTCTCAAATATCCTCAACCTCCTCCCCCGTAAGCACATTCCAAGGAGGTCATTTTCATTTAAGCCATTTTGGTACCTGTAGTAATCCACACACACACAATTAGTAACAAAGAAGGAAAGAAGAACAACACACAAAACTAACTAATAATAGCCAAAACCGTTAGCTCCCCGGCAACGGCGCCAGAAAAGTTTGATCACATTCTACTCCGCACAATAAAAGAGTAGCAGAGAGGGTCGCAATAGATTTTACTGATATGAGGGTCGGGATCGAATTCCACTGGGAGCTAGAAAGGGAGTTGATGTATCTATTTAGGTCTAGAGTCGTGTAATTGTTCTAAATGTCACTCCCAACATTTTTGGATTTTCTTATCATAAACTACTATTATTAAAACTACTAATTGGAATTGAAACTAGATCACGCTAAGAGATAATTTTCTAAGAGTAGTATAATGGATTAAGGGGCACTAGGGTAGTGACTTCCACCTAGGTGGCTAATTGACGGGTAATTGCTTCTAAGGCTTAATTGACATGATTGGGGAAATATGTATAACCATTGCACAATTTACCACTCTCACACCTCTCGGTAGAGAGAGTGATTTTGCCCAATTGACTCTCTCGAGACCAAATGGGTAGGCAAATTAGCTCAAGCAACTAAAGTTCAAGGGGGTAATTACTCTCTCGAGGTTTAACCTTTTAATTGGGACTATCAATTCTCTTGAGTCCATCCCAATTCTTGTTGGGTCAATTTTGGAGACTTAGTCTCTCTCTCTCAAGAAGAGCAAAATCAACTTAGCACAAACCAGTGTTTGCAACCACAATTCATAAATTAAACCATAAAATTGACCAAATACAAACACCCATAGTCAATCTAACCTTAAATCACAACACCCATCAATTACCCACACTAGGGTTGAGCCACAACCCTAGCTAATGGGTTTAGCTACTCATGCTTGAACAGAGAAAATAGAGAAATAGATGAAGAATAAGACATATTAATTAAATGCTAAATTAAAATACAAGAATCTATCGTTAATTTGAAGCTAAGATGCCAAAAAAATGGCTACAAAATAGGTCTCACGAGCGCAGCTCAAGGTCTGAATTAACTTGATTCACCTAAAAATGGTAAAATGTTCTATTTATACTAGGCTGAAAAAACTGGACAAAAATGCCCCTGCGGGGCCAGTGCGGGCCGCACAAAATGGACCGCGGCCGCACTAGGATCTTGACTTCAAGTCTGGGCTCTCTGAACTTGGGCTCCGCGGACCGTGTAGAATGGATCTCGGCCGCGGAGGTCTCTAACGCGGTCCGCACAAGTATGACCGCGGACCGCACAACTTGACCATGACAAATTTTAACTCTCTGAATCTCTCTTCGCGGACCGCACAAAGTGGTAGTGCGGCCGCGTTGCCTGAAGCATGATTTTGCCATCTCTCTGATTCTACCTAGTGCGGACCGCACAAAGTCGAATGTGGCCGCACTAGGCTTTGTGTGCCTCAGTTTGCCTTGTCTTTGATACTTGAGCAGGTTTCACTCCCTTTGAGCGATCTTTGACATTTCGTCACTTTGTCGATCAAACCTGCAATCAAGCACACTTATGAGCCTTTTGCGACTATTTTGTAACAATTTATAACCAAAACGTAAGCAAGAAGGAGCGTAAAACACGTTAAAATCCCTAGTTATCACCGGTCACGTAGATTTGGGTCGTGACAGTGTGACAATGGAACTCGAAATACTACATGTTTTAGATTTACGATATTTGTTTTATCAATTCTCGTGTTTACTATGAGGCACGTGATTTTTTGCTCGATGAAAAAATACTCCTACAAATCCACAAAAAATAGATTTATTTTTTAATTATTTTAATTTTTATAGAATTTAGGAATTTCTAGCTAATTGTTGTTTGCATTTTAGTTGCATGTTTAATTTTTTTAAAATTATAAGAAAATATCAAAAATATCTAAAATATTCATTGCATTTAGGAATTAATTACATTGAGCTAATTGCACTATTAAGAAAAAATTACAAAAATGGTTATTTTTACATATTTAGCTTTTAGTCTTTAGAAATTAGTATTTTTATTTAGTTTTAAGTTAAATAGTTGTTTTAGTAGATAAATAATATTTACAAATTAGATTGATTTAGAATTAATTTAGGATTTTATTAGATTTTAAAATCTAAGAAGAAAGGAAGAAAAATAAGAAAAGGAAAAGAGGCTTGTTTTTTGAATTAAAATCGGATTGGGCCAGCTTCAATTGGCCCAATACCATACCAATACCCTCCTGGCCCATACTCTATGTTCATTAAAAAACCTAACCCTAGAGAAGAAAAGATCAGATCCCCCCCCCCCCCCCCCAATAGAAACGACACTTGCTCCTTCTTTAACACATGAATAACAAGCAAAAACCCTCCCATCTGACCAAAAAGCGCCGTTGATCCCCCCCCCCCTTCTTCTTCCTCACTTCTAACAGAGACAGAGAAATGGCATACCTTCCCCTCCCAAAACCGTAACACCCCTAATTCGAGTTTTCATTCTCAGCAGAAAGAAAGCACCAGTCTTTTCTAACTCATCTTCTCACCTTCACACATAGATATTCACACACTAATAGAGATAAAGTCGGGAATTGAAAGTCCAGATCTAAAAAATCAAAACGAGGTCCAAAAACAAAACAAGAACATAAACAAAAGAGGGATTTCAAGGCTATTTTGTGCTTCTTCTTCGTTGCTTCATAATTTCTGGGAATCCGAGTGCTATTTGGAGCTATAAAATTGGTGACCGTTGTTGTTTGCTGTTCATCACCGCCGAGCTCCAACCATTGCAGTTCTAGACTTTATTTGGCTCCTCTTCTTTGTTTGACTTAGTTGATAGGTACACACATGAAATTTACCTGCACTATTTGTGAGCACCTAATTTTTGCCCTACATGGAAATAACTCCTAAAAAATAGACCAAAAATAATTTTAATGGATTTTAGGAGTTTTTCTTTATTTAGTTGCATCTCATGCATGTTTAATATTTTAAAAATCATAAAAAATTGTCACATCTTAATTTCATACATTTTAGATTTTAAATTGTATTTTTAGGATTTAATTACATGTTTAAATGCATCTTTTAAATAACCAAAAATCAAAAAAATATTTTTTAGGTTAGTTAATTAATTAGGTCATTAGTCAATCATTAGGCAAAATATATAAATTAGTTTAGCCACAAATTGGATTTAATTACAATTTGAGTCACAAAGTGGCTAATTTTTACAAAAGCCTAATAAAGGAAAGAGTGGCTCTTTAGAGGCCCAATTCGAACTTGAGCCAGTTTTTTGGGGCCCAGCTCTTACCCAATTTCCCTCCATCAGCCCATCTCCCTAACTAAGCCCAAACGGGTACCCCCCCCCCCTCTTTAAAACCTCCCATTTTCCAAAACCCTAAAAATTTTCCACGACTCCTTCTTCTTCTCATCTCACTCGAATCAGACCCCATCCTTGAAAAACCAAGGGCGGCTCTAGGGTAAGGCAAGTGAAGCTCTTGCCTTAGGCCCCCAAATATTTAAGGCCCCAAAAATATAAAGTACTATTATATCATTATATAATTTATGTAATTTATATTTATAAAATTATTGATAAAATATTTTAAATTCTAATATTTATTTAAATTTGGTAGATGTAGGATTGAATGAGTTAATAGGATAAAACTTTTCTCTCACTAAATTAAATAAATTCTATTTTTCTTTCTTCTTTTTTTTTTCATATTGTTTACTATTTTACTTTCTAATTTAAAATCAAATTCTCTAAATTAGCTATTCCTTTTTGTCACATTTGATAGATCCTCATATCAGTAATCAAGTTCTTTTGTGTCTCATTTTTTTTAATTAAGAAATCCCAGAGACAATTATCGTAAGGTTCAAAACACGATCGATACTAGGCTCAATCCTTTTACCATTTTTATTTAATGTTATATTTTTTTAGAGGGAGTTCAATACCATATGACTTACGTCTAACCCACATATTATACGTTGTTCTCTCACCACTTTTTTTGTCTCAATATTATATGGATATTATGAAAGAATTTCAGGGTCTTTTAATATATTTTAGTTNAAGCTAAATTGCATGTAATTGCAATATTAGCCTATTTTAAGAATTAATTGCGTTTATAATTGTAAAATTGATTCCAATATTTTTAATTCAATATTTATACATTATTAATTAATTTAGTACCTTTAATTTATTTTCAAAAATGATTTTGCTATTTTTATAAAATAAAAAGGAAAAAATGGCTATTTAAATGCTAGCCCTAACCATTTCAATTTTAGCCTAAAACAACCCCCCAATTAAAACCAATCCCAATCCCAAATTACCCGGCCCAATTCCTAAATTACCCGCCCCTGGCCCACTCAAATAACCTGCCCGGACCCCTTCTTTTAATCCTAGCCGGCTCACACGCATTCTTTCCTTTATTAATATACCAAACCCCCCAACCCTAAATCATTTTCAATTATTCGCCGCCTCTGAAACCCTCCCCTCTCTCAAACACTCTCGAACCTTCTCTAACCCTAGCCACCTCCGCCCTGAAATCCACCGGAATCTATGACCATTAAAGCTATAGGAGTCTTACACCAACCTCCTGGTGCTCTTACGTGCCTGATACCTGAAGATTCGAGGCCTGACTATGAAGGGTTGAACCCAGACCACCGTCGGTTCGAGGTCTCAGGGTCATCTCCGGCCTTGCTCCGGCGTACCATGGTTGTTTGAGCCTGGTTCTGACCTCTCCGACACAGATCGGTGACCTCTCAAAGCCTTTCTCATTTCTAGGGTTCTTCTGAAACCCTAACCTTTCGAGGTTTTCTCCGATTTCTTTAGATCTGTGGTGCATCTATGCTTTCCCTGAGTTTCCAAACGATTTCCCTAACTTTTCTTTCAAAAATCACTTTCAAAACCTTTCTTTTCCGATTTAGGGTTTTCTGAAAAGTGTTTAAGTGTTTTTATGATTTTTCTTTGGCATTCGTGTGTATTTGTCTCTATTGTGTTCTTGTATCATGTTCTTATATGCTTCTCTTACTGTGCTTTCCTATATTATGATCTCGTATACTTTTACTGTGCTCTTGTGCTTTTTTCTTCTACCATGTTCTCGTATGTTCTTCTACTATGTTTTTTATACTATGTTCGTGTATGCTTTTCTAACCCACATATTATACGTTGTTCTCTCACCACTTTTTTTGTCTCAATATTATATGGATATTATGAAAGAAATTTCAGGGTCTTTTAATATATTTTAGTTTTAAGCCACCAGTTCTGTTGAGCTGCTCATTAATGATCAATAATTATTTATAGACCACTGCCTATGAATATGTTATTCAATAGCTTCATTCACATTTGGTAACTAAATAACACATTCACTGATTGTTGTCTTATCTTAATTGAGACTCTATAAAATTTGATTGAGAATAGCAGGGGATGGACATGTGGCTCGATTAGGAGACTAGTAAAGCTTTAATTTGGATCCCCAAAATTTTTTAATAATGAATTTTATGATTTCATTTCAAGTTAGACATTATTAAAGTTTGCAAAAAGAAACAATAAACCTTGGACAAAAGAAAGAAAGAAAGAAAGAAAGAAAGACTATCTACTCTTTAACACTTAAAAATATTTTAGAACTTTGAATTAAATTACTTAGATCTTCATATCACTAAATATAATTTTTACAACAAAATCAAAGGTAACATATTGAAAATACATGTCTTACATCCAATTTGTTTAAGTTACCCTTACTAATATAAATGATAATACTACTATGTGAAGTTAAAGGTTTCATCATTTAAGCATGCTATGCTATAAATAACAAGTATGAAAAAATGACAACACTATCTTTTTATTTTTATTATATATGTGTGTATATATACTAATAAAAAAAGTATAAGGTTTCTTATTAAATTTCGCTTTAGGCCACAAACTTTATGGAGCCTCCATTGACAGTATAGAAGATAATATATTACTTAAAAGAAAATAGGAGGCGAATTGTTTAATTAATACTCACTATATATATAGTATACATATAGAGTGGAACGTAAGCTATTAAAACTTTAACTTACAACGTAGCTTCAATATATGCTTGAGAAATACCAGAGCATTCTCTATCCAGTTCTGATCCCAGCCTTCCTAAATATTCAGCTCAATTTCAAAATATCCCACCTTGTATTTCCAAATGTTTCTTGTCCCAAAAGCCAAACCGTATGCACTCCCCCGACTCACAGTACTGCCCGACCTATACTCCTGTGTTACTGTACCATTGCCATTCCTCTACTAGCACGTATACCACCTTACCCCCCTACAATACTAGTATTTCATTTTGTAACAGTATATCTCCCCTCATTTTGTTGGAATTTTTTGGAGAAAATTTCAGCATCTCTCTACTACTGTAGCTCTCATCACACAGCACACAAACTAGCCACCAGCCTCACACAGCACACACGCGCACTACTCCGGCCACCATTGGTAGCCATGAACGGAAAAGAAGGAGTTCTACATGTTGTTCTGATAACAGTTGTTTTTGTCTTCTGCTCATTAACCTCTGGAGATGGTGAGACTAATGCAACGGAACCTTTAATTTTTTGCTTTCTCCGTCGTGAATATCTGTATTTTTTTCGATAATGATTAAGCATTTTGTGTTTTGCTTTTTCTGTCGTGAATATCTCGATATTTTTTTTCCGATAATGATGAATCCTCTTTGTGTTTGCTTTTTCGTCGTGAATATCTGCATTGTTTTACCGATAATTATGAAGCCTTTTGTGTTTTGCCATAGATCTCTATTTTTCCAATAAGCCTTTTCTATTTGCTTTTTACGTCGTAAATTTCAGGATATTCTTCCATATTTCTCTATTTTCGAGATGGTACTTACTTATACGTATGTTGTTTTCTTTTCCATTGCAGCTTATGATCCATGGGAGAAGGATTGCGTAGTTGTTCGGAAGCTGGGGGGGGGGTGTGGGTTTTTTAGGGACACCTGGCTGCTGAAAAATGAGACGGACAATTCAGAATATGTCTTGAAAAAAATTAAGCTATTACCCTTTAATTTTTCCCCCTTACATTTGCTCATGTGCTTAAGCTGTAGTTTACAGATTATTAGATACTGGTAATTGGGTCAAGTGCGTGTGTATATATAGTGCTCAACCAATTATGTGATTAAATGAAAATAATACTAGAAGATTGAAGTTATATTGATGGCTTAATGCTTTAGTAATAAATACAGGATACACCTATTTATATGTAGAGCTTGACACCTTGAGAATAAAAAGAGAGATCAATATATTGATGAGTTTATGATTTGATGAATATAGTATATAGTAGTAGTAGACATATTTGCTCAATATAGGACAAAATTCAACTTTAAAAACTGTAGCACTTCTTATATCTAGCTCTTGACATGTTAACATTATCAGTACTTAACAATATTCTAGAACCTTATTCTGTTTTGTTCGGGCATTTTGTCTAATGATATTGAAAGCAAAAAGTTCCTTTTTTGACCTTTCACCTTAATATATTTTTGAAGTATATATAAACATAAGGAAGAGGGAGAGAAAGAAGGATACTTTTTCCTATTTTGTGTTTGCTTTTCTCTGCATGTTCTATTTGCTGGTAGCATAGCAGGTTAGAAGTGAAATGTTTGAATTCTCTTATCCTGTGTCCGTATTAGGAGTGACAAACGGGCGGGTAGGATCGGATATGGTTCGGTCGAAACGGGTAATGAAAAAACGGATCAATTATCCTACCCGACCCATATTTAATACGGATAATATGGGTTACCCATATTATCCATGACTTCTTGTATATGATCACCTTTGGGAGAATTCTAGTCTCCCTAACTTGAGGAACCCCCAATTTGAGGCTTTACAAATGTAAAAGTTAGACCCATTGGTTATCCATTGGTTACTCATTGGTTATCCATTTTCTAAATGGATAATATGGTTCTTATCCATATTTGACCCATTTTTAAAAAGTTCATTATCCAACCCATTTTTTAGTGGATAATATGGGTGGTTAACTGTTTTCTTTGAATCAAAACTAGAACTATCTAATTTTTAGTTTCCAGTTTATTTTGGGAGAAGGTGTTGATTGAAAAAGGTTCTGTTGATATGGAATAAGCAGTGAACAAACTAGGTGCTTTTCCAGCCATATTATATATCTTGATCTTTTTCAGTTAAACATGTTTTAGGTGCAGCCTGTTTAAATTGTTAATGCTACAAAAGACTAAAATGGTGCTAGGAACACTTTTTGGGAATATTTATCGGCAGTTATAAATCGTATTGCTGTGAGCACGTGATTTTTGCCCGAGTAATAATACTCCTACGAAAAGTCACAAAATAGATTTTTTTTATTTATATTAATTTTTACGGAATTTTTAGGAATATCTGTTAAATTGTTTGCATTTAGTTGTATTTTAATATTTTAAAATCAGGGGAAATACCTTAAAAATGTTCAACCAAATTATCGTTAGCAGACTCCCCCACTCGGCTCAAAGCCATACATCAAGACAAACAATAACTCATAATGCTCATATGCTATCACCACCACAATACCACAGTGCGATTCAACAAATTCCTTCATAAGCTCATATAACACAAACCATCTAATATTTCAAATCGTCTGCAAATCTCGTGTTTACCATTGTAATGGCCGTGCCAACTTCCACAAGCGATCTAAACTCAAATTGCAACATATATCATTTACTGGTAAAAGAGGACTTGATACAAAACCACCTAAGGATCACACAACCTCAGGACACCCCGCGGAAATTAACCTCGCCTGCTTAGCCTCAAACTGATATCTCTCTATACCCTTCCTGAAATCATAGCTATTACGCAATCACTTTACCCTCCTGCATTTAAACACAACCAACGCCTACCCTCGAGGCATCACAATACACGGTATAAGAACCGGAAGCTGATGGCAGAACTAACACTAGAGTTGTGGTCAAAGCAATCTTGAGCTTCTGAAAGCTTTTTCCACACTCGTCTGACCACCTGGATACCCTCACTGGACACCACGTGCCCCAAAATGCTACTGAAGTGAGCCAAAATTCACACTTGGAGAACTTTACATAAAGCTTCTCCTCTCTCAATCTCTGCAATACAACTCTCAAATGCTGAGCATGCTCCTCCTAGCTACGAGAGTACACCGGGATGTCATCAATGAACACAATAACGAAGGAATCCATATATGGCTGAAATACACTGTTAATCAAATACATAACGCTGCTGGGGCATTGGTCAGCCCAAAAGACATCACTAGGAACTCATAACACAACAGGAAGGTCCACTTCACTCCTCAACTAAACTAAATTAGAGGTCCTTCAATACACTCACAACTCGAGGCCATATGCCAACTTAAGACAGAAGTCAAACACTCAATAGTTTGTGCTACATTTCCAGCCAATTCTTTTTGTCACAGTCAACAATCTGAACACATCTCACCGTCAAATCACACTCACCACATAGTCATCCAGGCACCAAAATCCCACCAATAAGGACACAAACGGACATATAAGTCCCAAATGCTCATGCTCACACAATCGAAATCTCAGCACTCAAGCCATAGACCACACCCGGCCTCAAGTCCTCCAGACTGGCCCATTGTCAACATGCTAGAGTCACATCTTGCACCTCTCCCATGAAAATCACAAGCTGTCGATGCACAGCTAATACCGAGTGCTCACGTACGCATTCGAATACATGGAAGGAATTCAAAGAGTTACGCTTTTGGCTGAATAAGTGGACTCGCACGATAAGAATTCAAGAATGTGAGATTTTTCCGAAGGGTTTCACAGCCTCTCGAAGATAAGTACAGACGTCTCCATACCGATCCGTAAGACTCTACTAATCCTGCCCATGACTGGTGAGACCTATGTAACCTAGGCTCTGATATCAACTTGTCACGACCCCAAAACCGACCCGGTCGTGATGGCGCCTATCATGGAACTAGGCCAGCCAACACAATTCCAAAACCAATCAATATTTTCATTCTTAGTATAAAATCAAAGCTATTTAACAATAAACCTTTATAAAGTGTTTTAAACAAAACAACAGTGCGGAAAGAAAGCCCGACATCGGGGTGTCACTAGTCATGAGCATCTAGAGTACAAGTCTAATAAAGTCTACTAAAATGACAAAAGATTCTAAAGCAACTGAACAACTATAATATAGGAGGGAGAAAAGCAGGGCTACGATCGCCAGGCAACTACCTTACTAACTCCAATAGACCTGCCACTGAGTAATCAACGCCCGCTACCGGGCTCAGAAATACCTGGATCTGCACACAAAGAGTAGGGAGTAATGTGAGTACGCCAACTCAGTAAGTAACAATCATAAATAAAGGCTGAGTGCAGTGACGATCAGTAAAATCACATAAAGTTTACAATATAAAGTCTCAGTGAAAAATAACAAAGGCCAAATCAGTATCCCAGTCAAGATATCTCGTAAAACTCCAGTTTCAATGAAAAACATATAAAAACATTTTTGTTCAACAGTTTTCAATAGAGGCTCAATATAAGAGAAGAGGAGTGAAAACAGTAATTTCGTAAACAAGCCCCTTGGGTGAAGTATTACTCATACATAACCCCTCGGGCAAAGTATCACCCATATATATATATATAGCCTCTCGGGTGAAGTATCGCTCATATATATAGTCTCTCGGGCAAGTATCACTCATATATAGACCCTCGGGACAGCCTCTCAGTCACTCGCGGCTCAACTCTCATCAACCAGCACTCACACTCAACACTCATGCTCATTAGGTACCATATAATAACTGTTGCGGCGTGTAGCCCGATCCATGAATATATAGTCGACTGCGCTCACTGGGGGTGTGCAGACTCCGGAGGGGCTCCCACAGCCCAAGCACTATATCGTTGCGGCGCGCAGCCCGACCCAATATTGTTGCGGCGTGCAGCCCGATCCATATATATATANATATATATATATATATATATATATATATATATGCGGCGTGCAGCTCGATCCATAATTATATAATCCTCACCATCAGGCCCTCAACCTCTCTCGGTCATCAACCTCACAAGCCACTCGGGAATTTTAGTGAAAAATCAGGGAAGCCAGCCCAAACAATTTTCATATATTGAAAATAGAGTAATAAAACTGAATCAAACAATAAACTGGTAAAAATCATGACTGAGGATATGCTTTCGAATCAAAACAGTGTGAGGATAGTAGTAAAATACCCCTGAAGGTCCAAACAGTATAACACAAGGTCCCAAACATGGCATTCAACCCAAGTTAACAAAATCATTTTTAAAACACATAGATATCATATAGAGTTTATCAAAATATGCAACTTTACAGTTGCCACAGGACGAACTAAGTCACACTCCCTACTGGTGCACGCCCACACGCCTGTCAACTAGCATGTGCGTCACCTCATTTATATAGCACAAAATTCCGGGGTTCCATACCCTCAGGACTAGATTAACAATCATTACTTACTTCGAATCGGACAAAAGTCTATTCCGCAATGCCCTTGCCTCTCGACTCGGCCTCAAATCGCCCCTAATCTATCCAAAATTAGAATCATAACATCAATACATGCCAAAGGAACAAAGCCCACGCGAAAATTATCAAATTAGATCAAAATTCCCGAAATTGGCCAAACCCGACCCCCGGGCCCACGCCTCGGAATCCGATAAAAATCACAACACTAGAATCCTTATCCTCTAACGAGTTTATACATACCAAAACCATCAAAATCGGACCTCAAATGGCCCCTCAAATCCCCAATTGAACCCTCCAATTTCAAGCCCTAATCTCCCAATTTCTCCCTTAATTTTCCCATTGAAACCATGATTAAACAATGGAATAATTGCCATAAACACAAGATACAAGGCCCAAGTAGCTTACCTCACTGAAAACACTTGATTTCCCTCTTCAAATCACAGCTCCCAAGCTCCAACTCGTTCAAAAATGGTGGATAAAAGACTGAAATTCGCGAAGGTGGCCTTTTATACTTTCTGCCAAAGATTTACGCACCTGCGGTCCATTACCCGCGCCCGCGGGACCGCTTCTGCGGTCCAACCAACCGAATCTGTGGTTTTCACTTATGCTCCCTTAACCGCATCTGCGACCTCTTACCCGCACCTGCGATCACGCAGGTGCATTCCTTCTTCTGCACCTGCGGCTCCTGGCCTTCTCACCTATGGCCGCATCTGCGGCTGCTTCCTCGCTCCTGCGGACGTCACACCTGCGGTTCCCACTCTGCAGGTGCGGTTATGACAGCTGAAGGAATTTTCAGCACTTCCTCAAATCCAATCGTTGATCCGTCAACCTCCCGAAATCAACCCAAGGCCCTCGGGACCTCAACCAAACATACCAACAAGTCATATACCACTATTCAAACCTTAGGAACACTCACAACAACATCAAAACACCAAATCACCCTCGGATTCAAGCCTACGGATTTCCAAACTTCCGAATTCCGCAAACGATACAAAAACCTATCAAACCTCATTCGAATGACCTGAAATTTTGCACACACGTCACAAATGACACAAAGAACCTACTCCAATTTCCGGAATTCCATTCCAACCCCAATATCAAGATTTCCACTGCCGACCAAAAAATGCCAAATTTCCAATTTCGCCAATTCAATCCTAATTCTACCACGGACCTCCAAATCACATTCCGGACGCGCTCCCAAGTCAAAAATCACCTAATGGAGCTAACAAAATCATAAAAAATCCAAATCCGAGATCGAATACTAAAAAGTCAAAACTTGGTCAAACCTTTCAAATATAAAGCTTCAAGCTAAGAATCATTCTTCCATAGCTGTTCCGATTAACCTGAAAATCAAAACTGACGATTTACATAAGTCATAATAAATCATACTGGGCTAGTCATGCCCGAGAACTGGCGAGTGAAGTGCAAATGGTCAAAAAGACCGGTCAGGTCGTTACAATCTTTATCTCTCTTTCTTTATTTTCTGTCACAACCTTAAAACCGACCCGGTCGTGATGGCGTCTATCGTGAAACTAAGCCAGCCGACACAAATCCCAAATCAAACTAGTATTTCATAAAAGACATTTCTAAGCTATTAGTTAATAAGATTTCATAACATGAGTCTAACATAACAAGTGCAGAAAAACAACACAAGCCCGACATCGGGGTGTCACAAGTCACGAGCATCTACAAGGTCCGTCTAAGTACAATAAAGAATGTCATAGTCCGGAAATAAAAATACTAAGAACAGTCTAAGGAAGATAAGAGGGAGAAGTGCAAGGCTGCGAACGCTATGCGGCTACCTTACCGACTCCGAAAGACCCGCTAGATAAATGATCAGCGCTCGCTATCACGACCCGCAACTCCTGGATCTGCATACAAGGTGCAGGGAGTAATGTGAGTACACCAACTCAGTAAGTAATTAGAGTAAATGAAAACTGAGCAGTAAGAAATCAGATAATTCAACGTCGTAGCACTACAGCAAATACAGTACATTTCCAAAACAGTATAGAAATCATTTATTTCATTTAAAAATCCAAGTTCAGTAAAAATTCTTTGAAAATGTCTTTCTAACAATTTCTACAGAGAGTCAATGAAGTTTAGAGTGATGAAAGTCATAAATAGCCCATCGGGCAAGATATGTATCATAAACCGCCCCTCAGGCATAATATCAACAGAAACAGCCCCTCGGGCTACCTCACAATCACTCGTAATCAGCCCCTCGGGCAACAACATATCACTCACTCTGGGTACCCGCGCTCACTGGGGGTGTATAGACTCCGGCGGGGCTCCTACAGCCCAAGCGCTATCACAAGCCATCTCGTGGCATAATAAATCAGGCCCTCGACCTTTTATATATCACAAAATAGTACAACATGCTGCAGCGTGCAGCCCGATCCCATGATATCCTCACAACACAGGACCTCGGCCTTACTCAGTCAGAAACCTCTCAAGTCACTCGGGCTAACAGTAAAAACAGGATGCTCAATCAAATATCATTTATGCATCAAATCAGAGTAAATAAGAATGAGTTATGAGATCAGTAAAACATAGCATGACTGAGTACAGTTATTAAATCAAAACAGTGAGGAATTTCAATAAAGAAAGCCCCTAAGGGTCCAAACAGTTGTTACGAGTCCCAAATATGGCATTCAACCCAAAACACAGTAATACTTTCTAACATAAGATAATATCAAGTAGTTTCAGTCAAATACGCAACTTAATAGTTACTAGGGGAAGAACCAAGTCACAATCCCCAATGGTGAACGCCCCTCACGCTCGTCATCTAGCGTGTGCGTCACCTCAAAATAGTACAACGATGTGAAATTCGGGATTTCATACCCTCAGGACAACATTTACAATCATTACTTACCTCAAACCGGACAAAACTCTGACCCGCAATGCCCTTGCCTCTCGACTCGGCCTCCAAATGCTCCAAATCTAACCAAAATCAGTATATTATCATCAATATACGCTAAAGGAATGAATTCCACACGAAAATAATCAATTTATCTCAAAAATCCCGAAATTGGCCAAACCCGGCCCTCGGGCCCACGTCTCGGAATCCGATAAAAATCACAAAACTAGAAAGCCCATCCACTTACGAGTCTACCCATATCAAATTCACCAAAATCCGACGTCAACTGATCATCCAAATCCCTAAAATTAACTTTCCAATTTTCCTCCACTTTTCCCTTAATTTCCACTTCAATTTCCCAATTTAGATGTTAAAAATCAAGACATAATCATGGAATTTAACCAAAAACAAGTGAAGAACACTTACCCCAATCACTCCTTTGAAAATTCCCTCTAAATTCGCCTTCTCCCAAGCTCTCTATGGAATTTTGAAATTATGGACTCAAACCCTCGTTTTTTGAACTTAAACATTCTGCCCAGATGCCTTCCTCTTCGCGAACGCGGTAGTGCCCTCGCGTTCGCGAAGCACAACTGCCTTTGACCTGGAAATCCTTCTACGCAAACACGATGTCCCACTCGCGAACGCTTACCTTAACCAGCTCAACCATTGCGAACGCAACTCCCTCCTCGCGAACGCGATGCATACTCAAATCAAACCTTCGCGTTCGCGGCCTCCCCTTTGCGAACGTGAAGAACAAAATCCCTCAGCTCTCAATAACTCTTCGCGAACGCAATGGCCTTCTCGCGAACGCGAAGAAGGAATTCTCTGCAACAAAATACCAGAAATCTGCCAACTTCTAAATCCAAGAATTGGTCCGTTAACCACCCGAAACTCACCGAGGCCCTCGGGACCTCAACCAAGCATGCCAATAAGTCACATATCACCATTCAAACTCGTTCCAACCTTCGGAACACTCAAAACAACATCAAAACATCAAATCACCCTCGGATTCAAGCCTAAGGATCCCAAAACTTCCGAATTCCGCGAATGATGTAAAAACCTATCAAACCTCATCCGAATGACCTGTAATTTCGCACACACGTCACAATGACACAACGGACCTACTCCAATTTCCGAAATTCCAATCCGACCCCGATATCAAGATTTCCACTGTCGACCGAAAAACGCCAAAATTCCAATTTCGCCAATTCAAGCCTAAATATACCACGGACCTCCAAATTACATTCCGAACATGCTCCTAAGTTCCAAATCACCTACGAAGCTATCCGAACCATAAAAACCAAATTTCGAGATCATTTACCGAAAAGTCAACTTCCGGTTGACTTTACCAACTAAATAACCAACTTAAGAGACTAAGTATCTCATTCCACCCTAAGACCACTCCGAACACAACACCACCAACACGATATGATAAAATACAGTTGAACAACACACAAGGAAGCAGAAATGGGAGAAACGAAGCGGTAACTCATGAAACGACCGGCCGGGTCGTTACATTTTCACTTCATGAATTTCATGTCATTGCATTCTAATTAATCCATTAACAAAGACAACTCCCCTTCCAATTAGTATGGATTCGTTTGAATGCTCCAACAAATAGTTTTCCCCAATTTCATTATTTTTGCTACGTAATCTCTCGTCAATGTACCTACATTATTTATTATCACCCAAATAAGTATAAAACTCCATAATCAAGCTAAGTTGGGCATATTCAATATCAAATATAATAAAAGAGCGATAAAAATGTAGGTAAATTGGTGTCAATACATATGAAAATATGCCCAACATTACCACCCCACACTTAAAGCTTTGTTCATCCTCGAACAAACCACAACTATAATAGACGAAATAAAATTAAGCCCCTATCATTCAAAGCATACTACCCTTATGATCATGGTTGATAGCAACAATTAAATTTTAGCATACGCAATCGCATACACTTCCGTTTACTTATGCCAAACTTTTAAAATATTCAAACAAAAACAACATGCTCATAACAATCCTAGCCTCAAAACCCGACTCAATGTCACAATGCACTTATGGCTTGAACACTCAACATCGTCGAGAAGCCTAATAACATTACCTATCCCTCGTGAAACCATGTGCCCTCATAACAAAATCAAAGAGAGTAAAAAGAATCCCCACATTCGAATCTCATGCTCACATATATTTTAAAGACTCACATATATCAAAGAAAGTCGCACATTCTCACAAAGAAGTCACATGCATGCAAAAGGTACCATATGCTTGCCCTTAATGTAAATCTCTACTAATGTAGGATCGCTTGTTCTAAAATCAATTAGGACTTTTCATGGTTGTAATTTAGGCTAAGGGACGGGTAGGATATATTTTAGGAATAGTGACTCACCTTCCTAAGCACTTTAACACATCACAAAATTACTTTAAGCGCATTTTCTTCAACACCACTTCAATTTCACAAACAATATCACCCCCAAAAATGTTCCCTTCTTCTCTAAGCACTACTTTAATTCACAACCACTAGCAAGAACAAGACAACAATTTATTCATCTAGATTTTTCTTTTCTTTTTTCTTCAACTATTTTTTTCCTTTTAAATTTTCGGTGGTGGTGTATTATTTTACAAAACAAGTGCACCCTTCTTTCTTTCATTGGTTTCACTCTAAAGCCACCCCACGCTTAGTCCCTTCTTACTTCTTTTAGCGCTTATTTCACAATTAAATTTCTTTAAGAGGTAAAAGGATCAAAAATATCAATTAATAACAAAAAGGATATAGGCTTGTAATGTGGGTGCCAAATAAAAGTCTATAGGCTCAAAAGGGTTAACTAGGGATAGATTTTATTTGTGATCGGCAATTAAGCTCAAAAAGATCGAAGAAACCCTAAAATCATTTTTCAAACCAAGAATCACCTAAAATTTCGCTTCAGCTCACATACCGGGCAAGTTCTTGACACAAGTACAATAACATGGACTACAAAAAATCTCACCACACGTGGCACATGACTCACTAAGGACGGTCTCATTTCGACTCTCAACAAATACAAGTATTTATAGAGCCACGAGATATTAATCATCAAGTACAAAGTGAACATAAGTCAAGTAAATGAGACATAGGCGTCAAAAACATGCTATCTAATTTGTACAGGAATCATAGGCAATTCCAAAATATAGAGAGGGTAGTACACATGCCAAATCCTAAATATGCTACTATCAAACAAGTCAAGGCGCTTTCTTCCTCCATTTATTCCCTAAATTCTAATCTACTCTAAAAATAAAAAAAAATACTACTACCCGGTTCAAACAACATCCCATGGAAAAGAACCGAGGCACAAAGAAAAACCACAGGGGATTATTACTACCTAAAGAAAGCTAAAAGATATGTTTTTGTGTTTTTCTATTTTTTTTTTAATTTTTTAATGTTTTTTGTTAGACTTTAATCCCTCAAGAAAACTGTCTAGGAGATCCATCGTCGGAAAAAGTCCAAAAAAAAAAAAATTACTTTTTTTTTCACTTTTTCTGATTTTTCACATTTAAAAAAGAATAAAAATTAAGCTACTAAAACTACTACTAAATAAGAATCTAAAATTAAAAAACAAGAAGCTAAAATCAAAATAAGAAGTTAACATTTTTTCTAATATACTAACTACTAATTATCTAGAGGAATTCTCACACCCCACACTTAAAAGAGTCTGATGTCCCCAATGCACAAATAAAGCAAAACAATAATGAGGGCGGACAAGAAACTCCCTTAAAGGCCAAAGGCCGAAGCAATAACGGCTCACGGGTTACTCAAACTTCTCTCATGCTTGATCCTTTGTGCGGGCACCCCACACTTAGTTACAACCATGTGGCTCACTTTTGCACACTTATTATGGCTTTGCTCCCTATGCTCAAAATCCTACAAAATAAAACAATACTAAAAAAATAATACAATAAGAAAAAATCAAAACTAAAAGAAAGTAGTAAAGTTTGCCTCCAACAAGCACCTAATTAAATATCGCGGAACGACGTGAACCACTTTTTGCCTCCATCTCGAACTTATGAATTGAGCCCCTAATTTCGCTTCAAGCTTTCTGTTATGCTCCGGGGCGGTGAAACAAATTTAATTGGGCCAAGCAACCAATATCACATTCTACACTTCTTGGCCTTCGGATGAGGTATGTAATTCCGCCTCTCCGGCACGATGAATTCAAGAATGGAAGCACCTCGTTCCTCGCCCATTGGCTCCTCCAGCTCAGATGACTCGATTTCCATGTCATCATCCAAACAAATATTGAAAATATATAGAATGAGGACCAATACACCCTAACTCTAGAATTGTATTACTCTTTACCTCCTTATATTTACATGCACTAGACTCTTCAAAAATAACATTATCTGCTTCCTCGCATGGCTCTAGTGTACTTTTCTCAACATGGGCATCATCAAAAACATATGCTCGAATGATTGACTCTCCACTTTTAGCTCCTCAATTGGGCGTATAAGCTCCTTTTCAACTTCACACAACTCATTACTATTTTGTTGGGCGTTAGACACGACAACCTTTGCATTTAATTGAGCTTCCAAGTCGTGAATAGTAGTGCCAAATTTATCAATCTCTTGTCCCAGTTCAGCTCTTCCCTCTATAAAGTGTCTCATCCCATCAGCAATTTTTTCACGTTGAGCTTCATATATTTCTAACTTTTCAGAATGTTCTACCAGCCAATTTTGACTCAAAATTTTCTCTTTTTTCAAAATTTTCCTCTAGCTGGTACTCGCTCTCTTCATTCAATTCTTCCATATTGGCCTTCATTCTTATGATTGTTGCCTTCATTCTTTTCATATCTTTTTTGAGTTCATCATGTTGCTCTGCTACTTGCCTCAAAATATCCCTAATATATGCATCATGTTCCATATCATGCACTTCATTGCCCCTGTCAAACTCACAAACACTGTTAGAAAGATCATAATAAGGGCTCAGAGAAGGATGGAAATTTGGACAACCATCCCAATGGCCGTCTTGACCACCATACATATTACTAATATTCCACTCAAATAATTAAGATTGTGCTCACAACTCGCTCTCGGGAATATTCTGACAATTTTTTCACCAGTGGGGTCCTCTATAATATGGACAAGGATCATCAAAAGAAGAATAACCATCATTCGAACAATTTTCATTCCAAGATGCCATGTTAAAATAAATTAAGAAAATACTAACTAAACTATAAAAAACTTTTGCGGCCAAATGCACACGCAAGTATACGCGATCGTCAAGTAATAAAGTGACTAAAAGTCAGATGTCGAACCCACGAAAACTTGTGATTAACTATTAACTAAATTAGACTATCCTAATTATCTAAACAAGAATTAAACCTAGAATTATTTGATTCTAATCTAATTAAAATAAAAAGAAAACAAATAATGAACTCCGAATTAAGGAAGAGTATATTTTTATGTTATCAATATAATGAAAACGATCTAGGATTATGGTCTACCTAACATTCCTATTGTATTCTTGAATTAAATTGACTAACTAATTTATCTAGCTTATTGCTTGACATGGTTTATATTGCTCATAAGAATCTGTTGAGTTCTTACTCGCCTATTCAAGATAACCTAACGCCTATGTCTATGGAGTTAGAATCAACAAGAACGCATTTATATTTCTTGTACATCAACCAAGTAAGGCAATTAGGTATACGTCTATCCTAATCGCGAATCCACTCCCCGATGCCCAGGTTCAAGAACTTGCTCTACTCAATCCTATATGCAATCTAGAATTCTCACTTTCGAGTTCAATTCTAGATTCATAGATAGTATTTAATTGGTGATCAAGCAATCAAATATTTAAGCGCAGGATTGAATAAATAAACCAATACGATAAACTAAGAAATCAAAATCAATATTCGAATAACAATAGTCATAAAAGAACCACAACCCTAGAATGTGAAGTTATGCTCCACATAGACATGGTAAAAAAACAACAAATCATACAAAGTAACATAAAAAAATACTAAGTTTGGTGGAACAAAAGATGAAACCCGGTCTCCACGGCGGCTCTGTGCTCACCCTTAGTCAAAAGTCACTCTAAAAAACGTCCTCCCCCTTTCAGAATAGGTTTAGGACCCCTTTTATATGAGTTGGGAGCGTGTAGGACCGAAATAACCTTATCCCGAGCGAACTAGGAAAAATCCCGCCTCCGGCGTAGCATAGAATACAGTAGCGTTTTTCGAATTCAGCTCTTTTGTTGCCAATTTACTTTCCTCCAAAGTGGCTTTTGCCTAACGTTTCCTTTCCACGTAACGTCTTTGTCTCTCTTTCTTTATTTTCACTTCATGAATTTCATCTTATTGCATTCTACTTAATCCATTAACAAAGACAAATCCCCTTCCAATTAGTATGGATTCGTTTGAATGCTCCAACAAATAGTTTTCCCCAATTTCATTATTTTTGCTCTGTAATCTCTCGTCAATGTACCTACATTATTTAATAACACCCAAATAAGTATAAAACTCCATAATAAAGCTAAGTTGGGCATATTCAATATCAAATATAATAAAAGAGCGGTAAAAATGCAAGTAGATTTGTGTCAATACATATCAAAATATGCCAAACATCATCCTTCCAAGCCTTAAACCCTTCATAGCCTAGTTTGTAACCAGTGACCCTAGTGGGATGTTTCTTTTTGCTTTTTTTTGCTCATGGTTCAGTACCTTTATTTCATGTTATGCTTTGTGGATGAATCTTATCAATGATAATCTGTCACGACCCAAAAATCCCTCCGAAGGAGTCGTGATGGCATCTAGTCTCTAAACTAGGTAAGCCTAACATTAACTGAGATAACATTTATATTTGCTAACTTTAATCTGGATAACTCTTAACAATTTACAATTCCCAAAATCGGTGGTACAAGTCACAAGCCTTTCTAAGAGTAGTTATACAAAATAAATACATCACTTCTCCGAAACAAAAGGAACAAATGGGAATAAGTACACATGAAGGTGTCTCCGAGGCCTGCAAACGCTGTAGCAGGTTTACCTTGAGTCTCCACCACAATGACCCGCACAGCTACTATCGATCAAATAGCTGGATCTGTACATAAAAATGTACAGAAGTGTAGTATAAGCACACCACGACATACCCAGTAAGTAACAAGACTAACCTTGGTGGGGTAGTGACGAGGAACAGTCCAGACACCTACTGGTCAAATAAATTGAACAGGATTTGATAATAAACTATCAATCTAAAAATGACATAGTAATATCAACAGCAGGGAAAGAACAAACTACAATCAGTAGAAACAATAAAGAGAAACACGAGTGAAACGAAGATAACCAGATAAATTAACACCAACATAGCTGGAACACAGACAAGTAAAGAAAAATATACTCAAACAAGGAAGGCGATGCCAGCTCAATAAGTCATATCGTTTCTGATGCACAATTTCCAGCCATCTCAAACTCGATGTCTCATATCATAACCTCAATTACCAAACTTTTAGCACATCCGGCACCTCGTGCCCACATATTTCTATCTCACTTTACACAACAACGTTCTCATGTTACTCGGTTCATAGGGTCTGTAACCAATACAATTAAGATGTTCAAGGAGTCTGATTTACATAATCTAAGTGGAGTACAGCTTCTAAACCAATTAGGAACTCAGCAAGAAAAAATGAAGTTATTTTTAGAAATAATTTAAATAAAGAAAGTACGATTTCAATTAAAGTACAACATCGAATGAAATATTACCTTTAACAAAAAATTTAATAAATTATCTTAGTAGAAATTCTATTTTTAAGAAAAAAATTACCTCAGGCGGTTTAAGAATATTTAATTGAGTAACTAAATGAATTGAAGATGAAACAATTATTGAAATTTGAAGTATTGAAAAATATGTATACGGCAAAGTATTGAAAACATGATGGGGTTCCTTCACAAAGGATCACAGCGGTAAAGGAATCTGAACAGTTAAAACACTTGAATTGGTAACAACAAATAAACATAGCAAACAGAAAGTGCACGACACCAAAATCCAATTACTAACAAGGATAAGGAAAACAAACACAGAATTTCACTTTTATTTCATATCTTGTTGCAGGCGTGCAACCCGATCCCATTTCACATATCTCGTTGCAGGCGTGCAACCCGCTCCCATTTCACATATCTCGTTGCACGCGTGCAACCCACTCCCATTTCATATATCTCGTTGCAGGCGTGCAACCCGCTCCCATTTCATATATCTCGTTGCAGGCGTGCAACCCGCTCCCATTTCATATATCTCGTTGCAGGCGTGCAACCCGATCCCATTTCATATATCTCGTTGCAGGCGTGCAACCCGATCCCATTTCACATATCTCGTTGCAGGCGTGCAACCCGATCCTATTTCATATATCTCGTTGCAGGCGTGCAACCCGCTCCCATTTCAGATATCTTGTTGCAGGCGTGCAACCCGCTCCCATTTACAAATCATCATCAATCATAAAAGAATCCCGGCAAGGGAACAAGAGTATAACAACAACATCCCGGCAAGGGAGTCAATATCATAAACAATAACATCCCGGGAAGGGAACAATAGTATAACAACAATATCCCGGCAAAGGAAATAATATCATAAGCAATAACGTCCCGGCAAGGGAATCAACAAGTACATAATAAGGGTCACGGAAAAACCAAGAAGCACGATAACCTCATCAAAACAACAAGACATAATAAGCACGTGATAACTACACCGGTAACCACAACAATTGGACATGTAACATATTTGCACGAAGTCATAGAGGAACTCACAATTAAGAAGTATCAAAACAATAAGGAAGGCAATCACTTCAATTAAGATAATTAAGGGTCAATGTAACACGTAAGAATTAAAGGAAAGCTAACAACGTCATATGGAGCATATAGAGGTAATTTAAGTAACTAGGAAACCCAATCATAACAGGATACTTTCCACATAAGGACCTAAGAACCCTAGAGCAAATTTCCCGCAAATAAGTCCGAGCACCCACTCGTCACCTTGCATGCACGGACTACAATTAGCATAGAAGACTCAAATCCCAAGGGGAAGTCCCCCACACAAGGTTAGGCAAGATACTTACGTCAATTCGGCCAATTCAATACTCAATTTAGCTTTTCCTTTACCAAGTCATCAACGTTCGGCTCAATCTAGCCAACAATGACTTGAATACATCAAACAATGCAAGAGAAAACAATTTTAATTGACAAAACTATGATTCTTATACAATTTGCAAAAAGTCAACAAAAGTCAACTCCCCGGGCCCGCACCTCAGAACTCGACTAAATTTACAAAAATCGAACACCCATTCCTACGAGTTCACCCATACAAAAATTATCTATTTCCGATACCATTTGGTCATTCAAATCATCATTTTATATTTTTGAAAGATTTCATAATTTTTCCCAAATTTTCCTTTAGATTCTCATGAATTTGATGTTAAATCTAAAGACGTAATCACAAAATATAGTTGGAAATTGATTAGAGACACTAACCCAATGATTTGGAGAAGTTTGGGTCCTTGTAAAATCGCCCATGGAGGTTTAGGGCTTGAGAAAATTGAGAAATGGGTGAAAATCTCGTCAAAAACCTCACTTAACAGGTCTCAGATGTCGCATTTGCGACCCAGTGTTCGCATTTGCGAAACCCTCGCAATTACGAACAACACAGGGCTGGAAAAAGTCGAATTTGCAAACTGGGCATCGCAAATGCGATACAAAGTTCGCATTTGCGACCACACTAGAACCAGCAATTTTTTCCTGACACGAAAATAAGCATAACTTCCTCATACGATGTCCAAATTCGATGATTCTTTTTTATATGGCTCCGTAATTTCGATACGGATCTAATGGTTCAAATAAAACTGAATGTGGATCTCATTTGATCAATGTGGTGTTATTTTTGCTTGAAGAAACGACGATGAATCATCCAAAAACAAGCGCAACATAGCCTAAACCTATCCGAAACTCACCAAGCTCTCGGGGCTCTAAACCAACGCAAGTCTAAAAACATCATACGGACTTGCTCGTGCAATCAAATCATCAAAATAACATTAAAAACTATGAATTTAACCTCAAAACTCATGATTTTCTAACTTTTCAACCGGATGTCCAAATCACGTCAAATAAATTCCGCTTTTCACCAAATTTTACAGAAAGGACTTAAATATCATAACAAAAATGTAACGGGATCCGGAACCAAAATACGCGCCCGATACCAACGAGTTCAAACATTAATTCATTTCTTTATTTCCTTTAAAAAAACCAGCACAACAATTTTCTTCAAAAATTGTTTTCTAAGGCTAGGGACCTCAGAATTCAATTCCGGGCATACGCCCAAGTCCCATATTTTACCGCGGACCTCCCGGGATCGTCGGAACACAGATCCGGGTCCGTTTACCAAAAATGTTGACCAAAGTCAACTAAAAACCAAATTTTAACTCTAAAAATTACTAATTTTTTCATATTTTCACATAAAAGCTTTCCGGTTTCATGCCCGGACTGCGCACGCAAGTCGATTCACATAATATGAAGCTACTCGAGATCTCAAACCGCCGAGCTGGGTGCAATTGCTCAAAACGACCACTCGGGTCGTTACATAATCACTGCTTTTGCTCTAATTATTTGTTGATATTTCTTAGATGGCTAATATTCTTAGATTGATAACAGAAACTACAATCCATGATTGCATTTGAAGTAGCCTTAGTGGCCATGAGTAAGATCTGCTAAAATCTGGTTATATAACTTGATTATGTAACTTTTCGATAATACCAAAAAGGAAAGATAGGTTGTGCTTTTGCTTTGGATAGTGATGTTTATAACTTAATGAACCTGGTCCTTGATGATTTGTGACTTTAAAATGGAAAGTATTCTAACATTGTGTTGATGTTGAGCTGAGTTAAAACAGGTTTCACGCTTATGAAAAGCATAGACTTTGTCATCATCAAAAGGGGGAATTTGTTGGCTTGAGTAAGTTTTATTTTGATAATTGACAAAGGTTACATGCAATGAACCAGGTCCTTACATAGTGTACACAGGGCACGGGCAGATTCAAGCACAAGGCATGCACGTGAAGGGGATAAGCACAAGTAGTTATATCTTATATATCGTGAACAAAAAGGTTGCATAATTGTTAAGGAGCAGGACTCTTTACTTGAAGAGAACTCTATCCTGGATAAGGGAGGAGTTAGAAGTTGAAGATAACTAGAACTCTTCCACCATGGAAGAGTATAGCATTAGAACTCTAGTTGTTTCTTATTCTACTAACCCTATAAATACCGATGGTGTTCTCTTCTACAAGTGACGTACATACGCTGAAGATAAGCAAGAATTAAGAGCAAAATAGCAAGGCATTTTGCAAGCAATTCCTCTGTGTTTCAAAAGTGCGAACCTGAAGCTACATGAACCAAATAGAAGAACCGGTTCCAAGTGCCTGTCTTTTATTCCAGTTTAATTGTAGTACGACTTTTGAGTTGTACCTTTCAGCTTTCTCCAGAAGCATTTGTACTAGGTACTTTGAGTTGTATTATTTAAGTTAGAGTTAACTTGAAGTTATCATAACGGCTTGAGGCTGGTTGCCACAAAGGGTTAGAGGTAATCATTAGGTTTACAAAAAATTTGTAAACGTTGTTGTTTAGCTCAGTGATTTAGTGAAGTGTTGGACAAAATCCTACTGGAAAGTAGGCCGTGGTTTTTTCACCTTTTGAGCCGGGTGTTTTCCACATAAAAAAACTTGTGTTTTTAACTTTCTATATTTATTATTCTATAATTGTAGTGTAAGGAACTCGTTGAAGAACCGGATCCTTTTATAATCTGTTACGCAAAAAATTGGACACCAAACAAATCACTCCCCTCCTCCCTTGTGTAGTATTGAAGTATAAAACATCATGAAGCAAGTTCTTGGTTGTCCAGAATCGGCCTCTGCAGGCCCTTGGAGGAAAGAAAGTTGGCCTGAAAAGGGATAAAAGCAAGATTATTACTTCGAAATGTAAATTGGGAAAAGATGGAAAAGAGCGAGACTGTTAGCTGTGCTGAGCAGTGCATGCCGTTATTTATGAGACACTCCCCCGAAAGGGATTCCATCTTCTTCCAATATTTCGCTGAAGCCAGCGGCTTCAGATAATTAGCAAGCTCCACCGGCTTTGACAGAATATGGCACTCCTTCGAAACCGAAAGAGTGGCGCTCCACCTTTCACGAGGATCTTGTGAAGGTGCCGAATAATTATTTCCCAAGTCCCCATGATCGGGAGACCGTGGAGGTGCGGCATTCCCTGCTTGCTCGATTGATGACAGTGGATGAGAAGCAGTTAGTGCCCCTGGAGAAGGGGCAGATGGTGTCGATAGGTAGGAAGCTGTTGGTATAGATGGCGAAAAGGCATCTGGTACGAAGGGGGCAGCAGTTGTGGCCGGCTCAACAGCCGATGGCAGAGGAAGGTCAAGGACCAAACTCCTCAGACCAGGAGCATCGGCATGGACCGAAAAATGGGAATCATCATTTTCAACTAAACCCATCTCCCCCCAAAGCGCCTGAACTTCCTCTAACGATGGATTTTGGAGCTAACCCCCCCCCCCCTCCCGTTGAACATCCGGTTGAGCCGATAAAGATCCTTTTCTCCTTTAAAGGGAAGCCTTTTCATTACTGGCTTCCCCTTCATCATCGAGGACCACTGTGGCCGGGCTCAATTGGTGTTTTCTTTATTCTCTTCTCTTGAGCCCCAGCCGAGGAGGAACATATCCTCTTCGGTTTCTTATTCTTGGATTGGGGACTCCGAGAGAAGGAACCCTCGCTGGAGGCATGGGCAGATCCACGAGTCCTGCTTTGGTTAAGGGCATTCTGCAACACTCTCTCGGCCTTCACGGGGTCATCTAGGGCGTCGACATAGAGGAATACGACGGAACCCCTCGGGAGCCCTACGTAAGCAAAAGGACAATTAGTAAAGTACTCTTAAAAAGGAAAGAGAAATTTTTCTCACCGTGGTTTATAGCTCTCCACCCGTATTTGAGAGCAATTTCTTTTCACTGACGAAATTCTGGAGTTGTAATATTCAGGATTTTCTGAACCCATCGGTCCAGACCATAAATTCGTGGTGGTTTCCAGTAGGTATCTGAAACTAAGGAAGTCAAATAAATCAGCAAAACAAGAAATCATCTTCTTATGAAGAAAGGAAACGAATATCCGAAGACCTACAGAAAAGATTCCACGACTCGAGGAAAGCTGGAGCTGTAATCGGGATGATATCCCTGGTAGCAATAACAACGAACCGCTCCATCCATCCGCGATCATTGTCATCCTATACGCTGGTGAGTAAGGCATGATGACCACGCTTGCTGAAGTTTAACACTCCCCCACGAAAAATCTTTGGGGAGTAGAGATTCATTATATGTGCGAGAGTTAGGATTTCCCCGGTCTCAATGTACAACTGACGAAGGCAGGCCACCGTACGCTATATGGATGGACCTACTTGTGCCAAGCAGACCTTGTACCAGTGGCAAAACTCCAGAATTATTAGGTCAAGTACTTCACTCGACCCCGAGGAGAAGTGACTCAAAGTAAAGGGATATGCATAGACATACAAAACCCCTCTCTAGAGTAAGTAACTCGTTCTACCCCATCAGTGGCGAGGATTTTGATAGTGGATAAGTTGCAGTCCTCCTTAACAGTGGGGATACTAGAAGGATGAATGTAGGAGGGGTACCTACGAACTGGCCAAAACCTGCGGCTTTGAAAATTCGCAGATGAGGTTTGTTCTTGGAGATCGGATGCGGTGCTGAGATGGAGTGGTATGATAGTGTTAACAGTTGGAAATTCAGACTCAACGTCAACCTCTTTGGCTTTATTTTTTTTTGGGCCTCCACCGAAGAGAAGACTGGTATTTCCTAAGTTAGCAACGTAAGAAGACATGGATGTAAAAGATGAATGAAGAATGTTCTTGCTAAGGAAGTTGGATATTTTAAGAAAACTCAGAAAGGGAGAAAAGATTGTGAAAGTAGTGAAAGTTAAGAAGTAAAAATGTTGAGTAGCAAAGAAGATATAGACGGCAAAAATCGTGATGATTACCACGAAAACTGCAAAAATACTTGTTGAATCACGGGGCGACACGTGTTCAGAGTATTAAATGCAAGGAGACATGTGTCCCTTCAAATGTCAGATACCGTTTAGGAACTTTTCCGCCAAAAAAGGAATACTCATCCACTTCCCGGTAACACTGAGTTGCGTCACTGGAAAGTAGTGGGCTATCTGTATGAGGTGAACTTGGTTGATAACACGTGGATATATAGCAAGATGACACGTAGAACCGAGAATAGACAAAAGTTGAGTGGGTAATAAATCGGCACCGGGTACGAAGTGCGTAACCAGTACGGGATGGATCCCGAAGGAAGCACAACCGATGGTAAAAATTCAAAGGCTTGACATCGGATAGCATTTAATAAGCAGTCATTACAGAGAATATGTGCATTCAAAGCTAGCCGTTATGCACCCATTAATGGTGTTTTTATTCTCATCCAAGAGGAGCTTGATTTTAGGATCTTGTCTCCCTAAGAATAGCTAAAGATATCAGGATTGACAACCCTTGTAACACATGAAATATTCTGCACACAAAAGCTATAGCCTACTATTTTATGCTCAATCTAAATAATTTTATCAATGCTTCTACTTTTGCTCTAGAAAAGACCGAGCTCAGAATTTGGCTTGCTATTTTCTTTAATTTTAGTCGTTAATCTTATTTTTGTTCTTACTTTTTATCATTTTTGGATCAAATCAATTCGCTTGTATATAAACTATGTTATAAATTTAATTGTACCATTTTACGGCTAAATAATTTCATAAACCGTGTTATAAATTTAATTGTACCGTTTTACGGCTAAACAATATTCTTACTTTCATTTTCCTAAAATTCCGAAAATTATAGTATTTCAAATGCGAGCTTCTGGGTTTTTTTTCCAGTCAGTTTTTAGTATTCTCATTAGGTTGTGGTTTCGCGATATACAACTCTTTTTTAATATTATACACCAGATATTTTGAAATGGTATTTTTCTATTTTGCCTTCGTAAGTAATAAAAGAATTGGTAAATTTTTTATGTTACAAGAAATGAAAAGATCAAGGTGTAAATTGTTAAAAATAAAAATAAAATATAAATCACAAAAGTGCCACACGTTAGGGGTGCGAAACCAAAGCACTTGTTGTAAATAATATATGGTTGAAGTCTATGTATAGTTTGTGGATAGATTTCCACTTTATGTCCATCTCTTACACTATTTTACTATAGTAATCTTTACTTTTGATGCTTATAAAAGCCTATGTAAATGGCAGTGCAAAGACACACCAAAATAAGTGAAATACTCCTTTCTATCTCTGTTTCTTATTTACATTTTACTAAGTCACTTTTATTTTATAACATGTTATCAACACGAAGTTCTAATTTTATTCTTTGCTTCCGCTAAGTTGAGTCATATTTTATTAAGGCATGTATCATTACATTCATTTTATCTATGGCGGTACATATCATATGCTCATTGTTTGCAGATTACTTGCGCTCTTGGGCAACTTAAATAGTTTAAGTACATTGCAGTGATAAAATAACTATTTCCTTCAGTGCTCAACTGTTAGAGGACCTCAAAGTCATCGAACTAGCTATCCACTAATGACATATTTATAATATTCAAGGACTTCTTAGATCAAAACATATCTTTAAGGCATTTTGAAGAACGGTGAGAAATGAATTGACAAGTAATAATTTGTCAATGTAATTACTTTATATTTATTGGATTGGAACATATATAATGTTATATATATCAATAATATAAAGTGAAATGAAACAGTATGTTGTTTCCAATTTATGGCCAGAATAAAATGAAATAGTAGGTTGTTTACATGATATAGCTATATTTCCGCTTCTTTTTTCCTTAATCGTTTTGTTTAATTAATTGTTATTAATATAATTATTTCTCTAATTTATTTATCTTTTATGATAGTTTTCACTATGTCAAATTTATCAAAACTTGAATTTGTGGCACTTGACATCACCGGGAAGAACTATTTATCATGGATCCTTGATGTTGAAATTCACCTTGACGCTAAAGGTCTTGGAAATACTATTATATAAGTAAATGAAGCATAAATTCAGGATAAAGCGAAGTCCATCATTTTCCTTCTTCATCATCTACGTGAAGGGTTAAAAACTGAATATTTAACCGTAAAAGATCCACTTGAATTACGGATTAATTTGAAGGATCAATATGACTACCTAAAACTTACGGTATTACCGAAAGCTCGGTATGAGTGGATACATTTAAGGTTGCAAGACTTTAAATTCGTAAGTGAGTATAATTCTGCTATCTATAGAGTAAGTTCTCTATTAAAATTATATGGAGATACTATCACAGATGATGACTTATTGGAAAAAATATTTTCAACTTTTCACGCTTCAAATGTGGTGCTACAACAGTAATACCATGAAAAAGGTTTTAAGTAATATTCTGAGTTAATCACATGCATACTTGTGGCGGAGCACAATAATACTCTATTAATGAAAAATCATGAAGCTCGTCCCACTGGGTTAGCTCCATTCCCGAAAGTGAATGTTGTAGCAGCATATGATAAGTTTGAAAGAAAACCACTACAAGAAACTCGCTATTGTCTGACTACCAAAATAGTCGGAAAGTAGTCGGAAAAGTACCTATTCCGACTGATTTAGAGTAGTCGGAAAAAGATAGGTCGGAATATATTTTTCGACTACTGTAGTCGGAAATTTCCAACTACAGTAGTCGGAAAATATTTTCCGTCAAAAATTAGAAAATGCAGCTATTTTCCGACTGAAGTAGTCGGAAAATACAAAAAACTATTATTTATTTTAAAATATATTTCCGACTACTGTAGTGGGGATATTATACAAATAATAATTATTTATTTATTATTTTATTGTACTTTTCGACTACAGTAGTCGGAATCTGCATTATTCTGGCCTCATTTTTCGACTATTATAGTCGGAAAATCATTATGCTGGGAACACTTTTCGACTACAGTAGTCGGAAAAATGGGTTGAAATTTGACAAAATCCTGCCATTTTATTAACAATACATCACCTGTCAAATGCAAATATTATAAACAAGCCAATTCCAACTAAACAACCAACTCAACCAATCAATTTCAACTACACAACCAATTCTAATTAAACAATCTAATAATCAAACCAACTAATTCCAACATCAACAAATAAACATTCAAATCCCATAATATCAAACCAAAATATTACTTAACGTCTAAATATTCAATATCAAGTCTGAGTAGCTAATACATATCGACACTAATATAATAAAGTCTAAACATATATATACCACATCATTCAAATCTACCATAAAGTCTAAATATAAAATTTAAATATCTTAGAACAGTAATCAACCTTAAATCACAACTACATATCAGAATCAGTCTCTTCATCATCATAATAGTGGGGCATGTATTTTTTCATGTATTTATCCATTCTAGCAATGTGAGCTTCGGCCGTCTCACATCGTTTCGACAACAACTCCATTTTCTTTTGCATTGCTCCCATTTCTTCCTAATTTTGCGCAGTAGGAGCATCCGAAACTAATGGCGATGGACGAAAAGAGGAAGGCCGTTGTACTCCAAGCCCGTAAACTCTTCCTTTGGATACACCACCTGCTACATCCGTCCAAATTGAAGTGATAACATCGGGTGACGGTTGGATTGGGGTACCATCATCAGAAATAGGCTGTATCTGACACCATTCATCCAAGCTTCTATGAAATCCATCCTGAAATAAAAGTAATAAGGATTATATAAATAAATCAATATCAAGGTGAAAATAGTCTTAAAGTTATGATCTTACATATTGTTCCGATGCACGTGTCTCAACCCGTCCTTCTCTTGAACCGTCTTTCTTCTTTTTCTTATGTGTCTCCGCAAAGACCTCAGCATCAGACACTGGTCCCCCTTTTAACATTTCCTGCAATAACAAATGTAATTTTTCTAATGATGTCCAAATAAATGCCACATCGATAACATTGTGTCTCAAGTGAAGAGTGCATAATGCGACAAGAATCAAGAGGAAGTGTGTATATATAAGGATTAAGGACTCATAAAGATATCAAAGGAGTGCTTGCAGTTGCGTCTGATGCTCTTGCATCCCAGAGATCCTTTTCTGTCTACTGCAAACCCCAGTAAGTCAATTACATTTGCAGTGTGATTTCTTCACTTGAGGAATTGGAGCAGCATTTAAGAAAATATAGTTAGTAGGCTCAGGAAACGTCCGCATAGATGACAAACACACTTGACAAACACACCATATTTGAACAAATCAGTCCTTGGTTTTAACGAGTCTTAGAATCATCTGCTATGTTTTATGGTGGTTCATATTCAGAGTAGTCTGCTCATTTTCTAACTACTAAAAGGAAGGTAAAATTTGATCTGATCAGCTAAAAGCCAATCCAAACACCCTCTAAATCAATAGATACATGCCTACGATACTCTCCCCATGAGATACAGTTAAAGGTGCAGATGGCCATATTGTAGGCAGTGAACACTAACTCTCTTTTTTTGACCTTAACATCTATTTTTAAAGTGAATCCGACTTCTCATGTAATATGTTACACTAAAAGGACAAAATCATTCTCTTCCAAGGTAATGCACAACCGTGAGATGAAGGAAATAGTTTCTCTAAGCTAGCAAACTGCAATTTTTTGTAAAATTCAAAACCCAGTACATTTAAAATGTAAGAATGACCAACTTATTGATGGAACAGAGCAGCAAAATACATAAGAGAGCTCAAAAGAGCCTCCATTTATTAATCTTCACACAATATATGACTAGCATACCTAGAAAACTGATATTTAAAGAGGAATTGACCACTTGAAACATGGGATTTCTGCATTATATATATGAGACTTGGTAAAAAGAGCAGTGAAATTCAAGGGCATTTAGGCTTGCCCTTATTATTTTTCTTGTCCCTGTAACAAGGACACTCGTGTTTGTTACCATAAGTTCCAGAAGGCACACACTTACACCAAAAACCAAGAAACGGGTTGGAATTTACTTGGTTAGAAACCAGTGATATCTCAATCACATTGTTCATAGATGACAAACACACTTGACAGATTGCAAAGAGTTTGCATTCAAAGAAGCAACTTCTATCCTAATAAAGGGATAATAGTTTGTAATTTATCAAGTCATTCTATTACATGAAAATACAGACATTGACAGATTGTGAATGCAAAAGAAAATGGCTACAACTGAACTAAGACATCCGAGACACAAGCATGCTTTCGATATTTGCATCCAACATCTGCTCTACCCAATACTATTCTGAACTGACAACTGTGAACCTGAGAGAGGTTAATTGAAGGGTTGCCCACAGCATGCTTTCGATATTTGCATTCAACATTTATCTAAGGATAACTAAAATTATCAACTAGGCAAGTTGGAGGATTGCTGGACCACGTTATCAAAGCATTAGTGTCATGCCCAGAAAACACGACAAAGAGCATGCATATAACAGTGCACTACTACTGACTACTGAGTAAGATTCCGATAGGACACGAACATCTAAGCTTTAAACAAAGGGATGTTGTACTGTAATTCAACTTAGTATAAAAGTGAAATTAGTAATTAACATTAAAATATATTACCTGATATAACAAAGGTAAAATCAAATGTGAAATTTTCCAAAGAGTCTATATAAGACAACAGTGATTTTAATTAGGTTTTTGAGTTGTCAATTTACACTTCCATAGTCCACCAAAGTCCAAAACACAAACATTGACAGATTGTGAATGCAAAAGAAAATGGCTACAACTGAACTAAGACATCCGAGACACAAGCAGGGCCACTCAGCTTAGCCTCAGATAACCAATAATCAAAGAAGAATAATATATTAAGTGCTAATCAAGAGTATCCCACATTCAATTTGGGGAGAGGCATACTGAAGGCCACCAAATGAAGACTTATCATAAGGAGCAAGTAAACAAATTTCTAAGAGAATCTTGTACACTTGCAGGCTGACTACTAAAGTCGCGCACAAGTTTGAGAAGAACTTCATGGTATTTGTTTGGAATGTTGATCTATAAGAAAGCCAATCATCTTTAGCTTTCTAAGATTTCAACGATATGCTAGCAATTGAGAAATCCTAAGATATTATGGAAGGTCATATAATATCAAGGCTGTTCACTTCAAATTCAGGTATTCATCTGCAGTTGCAATAATGATCCCAAGGAAAGCATGCTATACAGAATAAATGATCACCTTATAACTCCCGAAAACAAACCAGTGGCATTAAACTTAAGCCAATACAGGAGCAGAGAGGAAGTGTATCTTGCAATCAGAGAACAGTAAAAACATCCATAATCTCAGCAAGTTATTACAATTAAAATTATGGCTTTCATGATAGTTACTATTTTTATTGATCTCGAGTTGTTCACCAACAAAACTAAGTGAGACATTAATTTATAAAGAAGAGTTGAGAAGAGGATGACATAGGAAAAGTAAGTGAGAAATTAAGGTCTCTAGTGAACATTACCAATCTCTGTCGATGCGCAGCAAAACTCATAGATCCCCCGGTGTGCAATGAGCCACCCTTTTGAGAGGCTCGGGCTGCCTTTGCTCGTTCGCTCTTCTCCTTAAATTCAACACTATCCCATATTGCTAAAAATTTTATCCACACATCTTCTCTTATCCAACCAGGCTTCTTATTCTTGTCTCGAGCTTCATACAATGAACTTGGAATCAATTTTTTTGCTTTCTTCTCGTAGACATATTTTATTTCATTGTCATATCTTTGCTCCCACACACACAAAGTCTGGAAAATAATTAAATAAAGTAGAGTGAAATTGGATATTTGATATATAATTTAAAAATAAGATTTATACGTACCCTAAACAGATTCCACATTTTATCTCTGATATCATATGGAATGTCTTTCCATCTACCCCAAGCATCATCGTAAAATGGCTTCATAGACTCTATAACCATATGCGCGGCAGCAAATGAAGGGAAAAACCTGCATTAAAATTAACATATGTAAATTGTATATTCAACAGAATAAAAATAAACATAAGGATTACTTACCCATCTTTCTCATCCGGAACGATAATCAGCCTACTATATGCATCATATTGTAGAGTCACTTTACCACGTCGACCCCGAGAAGCTGCTGGTGTAGCACTACCAATGGACGGTGTTGTTGATGTGCCAGAGACTCCAATATTTAACATAGATACGCTAGGTGTGCTTGATGCCGGAGATGCAGCTAGAGTCGATGAAGTAGGCAGTGCTGAGGAGCTACCTTGTTGACTAATATGAAAACCGGGAGAAGAAGTTACATTTGGTGTGGGAATAAAATTAAGGTTAGAGCCAGAGTTCGGGCCAACTGAAGATACAGAAATGTGGACAGGCCCAGGTGGGGGCATAAAAAATGCAGGTGGCAACGAAGATGACTGAGGAGGAAAAGCAGGAGGATGCCCCATATGTGGAGGAGGGTGACCTGCAGTTGGAGATTGTAATTGAGTCCCCGTACCCTTACGGCGTCGACATCGCTACCCCCAGATGCCATCTACGTAATATAACCATAGTAAAAAAACATAAAGCAAATATTCAACATATTAGATGTATAAGAAATAATACAAAAACATAAAGAATTAGATGATTAGGAAAAAATATAAAAACATAAAGAGATAAAATCTTCAACATATTAGAAGATTAAGAAAAAAGCATAAAAATCCTAAAGAATAATAAAAACATAAAGTAATTTCTCAACAAATTAGATGATTAAGGAAAAATATAAAAATTAAAGAATTAACAAACACATAAAGTAATTTTCAACAAATTAAATGATTAAAGAATAACATAAAACCTAACGACATACTAAAAACATAAAATAATTCTTCAACATATTAGATAACTAAGGAAAAATATAAAATTTAAAGAGAATAAAAACCCAACAAGTCAATCATCTTCACTTGATTCATATTCATTATTAGATTCTTCCTCATCACTTGTTCCATTGTCATCAAGAAATTCTTCTCCATCGCTTGTTTCATTTCCATCAGGGAATTCTTCCTTATCGCTTGTTTCATATTCAATGGCTGGGTCTTCCTCCTAATTTTCCCTGGATGTTCCTTCCCCATCATCATTTAAATTTGATCCAAGGATAGAAATATCAAATTCTTCATAGATGCCTTCGCTATGGTGTAATTCACCTGCTAATCCATCATCTACCAATGCTTCAACAGTTGAAATGTCATTTTGGTAAGTCCAAAACATTCTCGACTTCCACTCTACCCACGGTTTTTTTTTAATAACTGCCCTCCATGAGGACTTATTCTTGCACAAAGGATAAGGAGTGTAATACACTTGTTTTATATTTTGTGAAACGATAAATGGATCATAGAATGAATAATCCCTCGTGTGCTTAATTTCAACTATTTTGTACTGGGGGTGCACCTTCGTACCTCTATTTGGTGCTGGATCATACCACTTGCACCGAAAGAGTACCAACTTTTTCTTTGGCCAACCAACACTGTACTCCAGTTCTAAAATCTCTTGAATCACACCATAATAATCAACATCCCCCTCACCTTTCACCCACACCCCACTTTTATTGGTTTTCTTGCCCTTAGACCATTCTTCTGTATGGAACTTGTACCCATTAACACAATACCTATACATCTTTCTAACTCTAGGATCAGGTCCCCAAGCTATATCATGCAGAAATTGATCACGTATGCCATTAGCTGGATTATGAACCTATATAGAATTAGAGAAAATTTAGAATTTTAAAATACATGTAATTGATTTGCAACTAACAAAAACTATTTATTATATTAAGTAACACTTACAAATTCTCTAAACCACTTTGAAAACCTAGGATAAACAGCATTCTGCCCATTTGTACCCACAAAGTAACTGTCCGACATAATTATAATATTCATTAGTTAAAACAAGGATAAATCTTGTATGGAACTTGGTAATATAAATATATATATTTACCTATAATAAGGTTGGACCTCGGGGCAATTCAATAGTACATGTGTTGTAGCTGATTGTAGTTCCTTCTCAGTCAAGATTCGCTTTGAAATACTTTTTGGACCTCCTTTTCCTGGTTGATTGAATATGGAAAATGGTGGTGCTGAAGGATCATTACTTCCTCCATCGTCATGTCGATTGGGTCTATTTCTCAAACATGGCACATCATGTTCAAAATAATATGAACAAAAATAAGAAGTTTCTTTAGCCAGATATGCCTCACATATCGATCCCTCAATTCTCGATCTATTTTTTTCACGGTCCGCTTACATTTGCCAATAATCCTGCATATTACGATTTCTTAGTCGGAACAATATTTAATTAATATAAATAAAGGGCAAATAATTAAAAATTATTTATTACCTCTCAAAGGGATACATCCATCTATACTGAATTGGCCCTCCAAGTCGTGCCTCTTGCGCAAGGTGAATTGGAAGATGCTCCATTACATCGAAGAAACCAAGAGGAAAAAATTTTGCCAACTTATTTAAAGTTAGGCGAATATTACTCTCCATGTAAGTTAGATTCTCCACCCTCAATGTGCTAGAACACAACTCCTTAAAAAGTAAGCTTATCTCTGTGATAGGCTTCCATATTCTATCAGGCAAGGCATTGAACGCAATAGGCATCAATGATTCCATGAAAATGTGACAATCATGGCTTTTCATTGACATCAACTTCCCTTCTTTCATGTCAACACACCTAGATATGTTTGACGCGTATCCATCCGGCATACTCAAATTCTTAACCCACTGACAAATCTCTCTTCTCTCGTCCAAAGTGAATGTGTAACTAGCCTTGGGCTTCTGAATCTTGTTGTTCAAGTATGTAAGGTACAACTCACTTCGCCTACAATATTCCTTCAAGTCCATCCTGGCCTTCAAGTTATCTTTTGTCTTGTTATTGACATCCATCACAGTATTAAACAAATTATCAAAAAAGTTCTTCTCAATATGCATGACGTCAAGATTGTGCCTTAGAAGATTATGCTTCCAATAAGGTAACTCCCAAAATATGCTTTGTTTAGTCCAGTTATGGGTAACACCATAACCAGGTATCTTATTAGGCAATGGAGACTCTGTTACCTTAGGTAGATCCCTAACTCTATTCCAAATTTCTTCTGGCGACAAGACTGAAGGTGGCTCTTCATAATCAGTTTGATTCTTCATAAATGCACTAGTGTTTCTCCTAAATTCATGATCCATTGGCAAGAAACGACGGTGACAGTCAAACCATGTGTTCTTACCTCCATGTTTCAAAGTGAACGCTTTTGTGTCTTCCATGCAAGTCGGGCAGGCTAACTTTCCAGCAGTAGACCACCCGGATAGCATTCCATAAGCAGGAAAATCATTTATAGTCCACATTAAAGCGGCACGCAATCTGAAGTTCTGTTTAGTTGATATATCATAGGTTTCCACACCTTGATGCCACAATAACTTTAACTCATGAATCAACGGCTGCATGTATACATCAATCAAACTTTTTGGATTGCGTGGACCTGGAATAATGCAAATTAGGAACAAATATGGACTTGTCATACAAAATTCTGGAGGAAGATTATACGGCGTAACAAACACTGGCCAACATGAATATGGTGCGGCGAAGACTGCAAATGGAGTGAATCCATCAGCACATAATCCCAACCTAATATTTCTTGGTTCACTTGCAAAGTCTGGGAACATCCTAACAAAATGCTTCCATGCTTCTCCATCTGACGGGTCACATAGAACACCGGTTGGCCTTCTATGTTCATAGTGCCATCTCATATGAGGAGCGGAGCTCATTGATGCGTACAACCTCTTTAACCTTGGTATAAGGGGTAAGTAATGCATCGCCTTCACAGGAACCTTCTTCTTATTAGCATTTGTAACCTCATTATAACAGAGGTTGGTTACAAACTTACAATTTTCTAATGCTGCATCATCCTTATAAAATAACATGCATCCTTTCTCACAAAGTCAATCCTCTCTGATGAAAGTCCTAACTTGGACACCAATTTCTTTGCAGTATAGAAATCTTTGGGTAAGTCAATTTTATTCGGATTTAGTTCATTCATAAGCCCAATGATAGAATTCATGCCCGCTTGAGAAATAGAACTATCGGATTTGATAATTAGTTAGTCTAACTGCAACAGACAACTTGGAATGCATTGAGCCTTCATACATGGACGACTAGCTTCCTCTAGTTGTTCATAAAAGCGCTTAGCCTCATCATTTGGTTCGGATTGAGTCCCTGGAGACATCTCAAAAGCATCTCTCATCATTTCATTGAATCGAGAATTTCCAAAATTATTCTCTACTCTGGGACTACCCTCACCACCAAAAGAATTATGAAAATCATGATTCTCTCCATGAACAGTCCACACATAATAATTTTCTATAAATTCATTCTTGTAAAGATGAAGTTAACTACATCTGGTTCAATAACTTGACACACTTGCATTTAATACAAGGGCACCTAATTGCCCTTCAATAGAAATCATTTAGCGATTTCGCCTTAGCAATAAACCCTACAACTCCTTCTATAAATTCCTCCCTCAATCCCGCACGATTAGGATGAGTCCTATTATACATCCATCTACGATGTTCAAATTCCATCTATATCAACAAAAAAAACTATTTAGATATTCTTCTAAAGGTTCCTACTTTGAATAATTGTAATACCTTCAACATTTTAACTATGAATGACTCTATAAATATAAATTTTCACAACAAAAATTAGATTGATTACATTCAAAAGCATATCTACTAGTTTATAGCGGAATAAAAATTCAAAAAGAGAAGTCTCACATGTCCAATTGACTAGTTAAATTTGCAACAACAATAATATCCGGAGAAAGTGCACTTAGTACTATGCTAAATACTTTAATGATTACATAGTATTATTTTATTATTTCATTCAAACTTAAAGTGAAATGAATAACATGTAAATATAAATTAATAGTTAACTCCTAGCATCAAAGTGAAACTAAAATTTCAAATTTACACAAATGACCCAACCATTTAGTTATTGGCAAACAAGGTAACATGAAGAATGAGGCAAGTCCTATGATTTATATAAAGATATTATTTTCATAAATATATATTTTAAAAAAAGATATATAGATATACCTGTCGCAGCAAGGACGAAACTAAAAAACAAAAGTCGAAATGGATGATAGGCCGGTAGTGCCAACCTTCCTTCAGTTATCAACCTTTGTACTCTTTAGTCTTCTACAAAATCAAGATGACTTGTATGAGTGAACGTAGAAAAAAAAGTGACACCAAATAAATATATAGGTAATATTCACAGTCTCTTGCAAAGATACAAAGTCTACGCTTTTTCTAGAGCTTTATGCCCCGACCTTTTTTATTCTAAAATTCATTTCTATTGAACACTCTCAATATTGTTTCAACTTCTTACTCTATATATTTATTTGATATTTTCTTGAAATGGAAGTGGTTTGAAGTGTTAGAAGGAAAGTTCTGTTGACCCGGCCCTACAATGCTACCACCCGTGTATATTCGACATGATATATGAATATATACGTATAAAGTACTAAAATGCAACAAATATAACAACATGAAAGAGATGCGCGCATCGAAGAATGCTGAACATGGGTAGAAAAAGTAGAGCATCAAAATGTTACAATCTTATACAATCTATATCTGAAATGTCTACCACTACACCATGGATAACAATAATAAAATTGAAGCTTGCAATTATGGGAGATAATGAAAAACAGAAAGAAGATAATAGGAATTGGCATTTGGCAAAATTTAACAACATTACGTTTTTTAATTCTAATTCCACTTCCAGTTACAAAAAGTTTCAATTTGTCATAAAGCAAGGCAGAGACGAGCACACCGTCTTCACCGATGAAATAACTAAATTAGAACTGGAAAAATAAAAAGATTAAGTATATACTCTCTCGTGAATTATTATCAGCAGGTAATAAGGGAGGGGACTTGGGAACAGAATTACACAAAACAGTGTAGAATGAAACAAATAGATACAAGCCTAGGGAAAAAGTATTTCATACACAAAACACATATCAAAGGCAACCAATATTCTTAGCAAACCCATATCAGAACCCATGGAATAAAAAGCTTTAAACAAATTAAGATAGAAAAATCCCACATAATTGTAATAGCAACATCCATTGATAAACATAAATTAATTTAGATGAGAGCTTTTAACCAAAGAGACCTCACAAGTCTGCTTTTAAGAGAATTTCTCAATTTCAACTCAATATTGTCCAAACGCCTACTAATGTTATCCAGCAAATTGAGGCTCAGACTCGTATAATGAAAAGGCAAAAGAGAAGACAGCCATGCCATGGCTGCAAAACACCGGTTGCACGAGAGAGAGGAGTACTCAATCACAGCCATACCGGGTTGTCACACCAAGATACGGGTCGGGTCATCTCAATGCTCAAAGATCAGCCCAAAAATAGAAAGATTCATAAGCATCATCACAGCCCTCACTCTACCCCAATACAAACAAAAAATCAAATAGAGCACACAAACAAGGACAAGCCTCAAACTAGCCAACAATTCCAGCCTCAAACCCTAGTCTTGGCCGAAGATTAGACGGGAAAGAGAGAGAGATCGCGTACCTGATGAAGTCCCCAACGCCGATTTTGACCGGCGCGGTTGAGAGAGAGGCGGAGATACAGAGAAAGAGACGACAGAGCAATTGAGAAATTGTGGGAAAAAAGAATTAGAATATAAGGGTTAGCGGAAAATAAGTTAACATTTCCGACTACTGTAGTCGGAAACTATATATTATTTAATTTTTTTAATTAAAAAATTCTTGGCCAAAAGTGGTCTTGACTTTATTATCTAATGTTTCGACTACGGTAGTCGGAAACTTTTACGCGCGCAATTACCCGCGAAACTTTTTAATTATATTAGTCGAAAAAATATTCGGAATAATTTTGAAAAATAAATTAAAAAATAAATATGAGATTTCCGACTACAGTAGTTGAAAAATTGCGACTGACATTTTGTAGTCGGAATTTGTAGTCAGAAAAAAGGTATTTTCTGGAAGTGGGTGAAAGAAACTTACCCTGAGGACATTGGCTATATGGCTATTATAGGCTTATGGTGCAACTAAAATGACATCTTTTAATCTGTTGTGTCCTTTCATGTAGTATATTTTTGAGGGGATGATAAAATATAATGTCATGTCTTAATGTCAGAAGATACATATGTCATGTGGGTAAATGGAGTTTCAATAAGTATTTTTATTATATTTTACTTTTGAGGAAATAAATTCCTTATAGAACCTATATTCTTCTTTCAGTAACAGTTTTCCTTGCTGTGACATTGTGGCTATGCAGGTTTTTTGTTTGCTATATTTTACTTTTGAGGAAATAAATTCCTTATAGAACCTATATTCTTCTTTCAGTAACAGTTTTCCTTGCTGTGACATTGTGGCTATGCAGGTTTTTTGTTTGCTCGAGATTGTATTGCAATATGACATATTTATGGGAAAAGCTAGATCGGTAGGTATGCAAATGGCAACTTGGTGTTGAAATTATTTTCAGATTTTTTCTTGTGTGTAGTTTAATACTCTAATTATACTACCTTCAATTGTGATGCCTAAACTTATTGAAACAAGATGGTAAGAAAAAGTCGTACCACTTTTATGATTTTTTGCAAGGGATATTCTTATTTTACATATGAATATATGTGAAAATCATTTAGAATTGTAGCAAATGCAATGACGGCAGGAAACATCAAGTCTTAACTTCCATATTGTGTCACATAAGACCCTTAACTGCAAGACCTATAACAAAAGGTCCCAATTCATGCTCATCTAGAATTTAAGAGTTGTCCTGATGAGGTTGTTATTTGGGAAATAGATTAGATTGCACATTGATGTGAAGTGTCAAGCGTCAATTTTGCAAATCAATATCCAATGATACAAAATTTTGGGGCATTTTATCTTTTTTTTTCCCAAGTATTTATGTCAGGAAGCGACGAGGTAGCTCGTGGTTATAATTTGCAACCCGGGAAGACTCGCCAGTAATTGAAAAAAGACTTGGATAGCCATACCATTTGGTAGTGTCTTGTGGAGAATACAAAAGGGAGAGATGTCTTGAATGTTCTAAGCCACAATTGACGTCATTTAAATTAATTAGTCTATTTATTTCGGTTCAAAATCCTCCAAACAATATAATGCAGATTAATACCCTGACAACAGAATATACCTACTTAATATATACATGCTTCAGTAAAAGACATGGGTTTAGATCAAGAGCTCATATCTGAATTCTAGCTATATATTCACCATATATATATAACTCCTTCCAAAACTTATGCGTCGTTTGCTTTTTACTTTTTTGCAGTTTTCTTGACTTTAATCCCTCTTTGGCTACTATAATGATTAACTGCCTGCAGTACCGTGGATACATAATTTCACAAACGATATAACATAATATCGCAATTAAAATACATAAAGAACTATTAAGGCACATCGCCTTTTGGAGTTTGGACACCCATCCTTGCCAATGCACAAATTATTCATACCCAGACAGTCAGACTCCCCTATTGAGCAGTCATCATATATAGAAGATGATATCTTTATAACAACAGCGGCCTTTTCGGAGAAGAATTATTAAGGTTAACTGAATACAGTAGCAAAATACAATAGAGTTAATAGCAGCCTATTATTATATGACAAAAGCAATTGTTAATTAAAAGCATAATTAAACATTAGCTCCAAATCTCTGAAAGCGTCAACATATATCGGTCTAACTGCCTTTGCTTTTGCTTCAAATTTCTTATTTATTCTCAGGTCAAATGGAGGCAAAAAAATAAGAATTACTCCTACGATAGGAAAAAGTGTGAATTATTTAACTTTTGAAATTGCTCTGCGTCATTGCAACAATTGAAAAAATTGTTTAGTACTTCAATGTCATTTCAATAGTAACTAAAATTAGTTGTTCTCTCCGTTTTAATTTATGTAAACCTGTTTTCTTTATAGGTCGTGCCAAAAAGAATGATCCATTTCCATATTTGAAAATAATTTATCTTTATGCAGTGATTTATAGCCACAAAAGATGTATGCCTCATTTTACATTACAAGTTCAAAAGTCTTATCTTTTTTCTTAAACTCCGTACACAATCACATAAGTGTACATATATTAAAATGGAGGGAGTGTTCGCTAGCGCTTGGGCCCGTGTTGATCACGGGATTAAGCAGTAACAAAAAAAAACACGACAATTTTTTGTCTCAAGATTAAACTCTTGCAAGAGAAGCACCCACCACATCAACCTTGCCTTAGAATATTTCTTTCTCATCAAAATGCCTCTTGGACCTTAGGCATGGGACGGGTAGTGCGCACATAGGGTACGACTTAGAATTGAATTTGAGCGCTTTTAGGTAAACAACTTTAACATAGTAGTAGGGTAGCAGGAGATGATACTTTGTGCCCGCTGAATAATATGAGTAACTCCCTACCTCAAGGAATTTGTGAAGTATTATTTATGTTGCACGGGGTTATCCTTTAGGCTAAAAAACTTAGGACCCCCCCCCCCCTTCTTTATACATTTAGGCATCTAATATAGACCGTTATTATTACATCCTTGAAATCCTTATTTCTCATCATGTTATAATAAAACTCTTTAACCTTTTTATTCTCTTTGTTTATTTGATCATCCTGCCTAATTGTAATTCACATAGTCTTAAGTTCGGCCATGACCCATAGTTGTGGACCTCGAAGAGTGTCTAATACCTTCTCTTTGAGATAATTTGAGTCCTTACCCGATCTTTGGTGGCATTGACTAGTCAAACAGAGTTATCTACATAATAGGTGCCCTAACGTACCTTAAAAACCGTTAGGTGGTGACATTTCTTCTTTTAGCACTCTATCTCTCATCTAAAAGAGTTTTCACAATGTCGAAACCCATTTTCGCGAGAAAATAGGACGCGACAACTTTCACAACTACAACTTCAACAACTCAACAATGCAGGTATTCCCATGAAACGGAAACTTCCAATTCAAGTACATAACATAAGCTTAACAATGAAAGAGATAGTGAGAAATAGCATATCCGACCAAATGCATGATAATAACTCAAGAATGGAGAGAATAGCGTGTTACAAAAACTACCAATAAATGCATATAAGAGTAACCTTGACAAATGAAACTAGAACATGTAATAACGACTTCAAGTAAGGCATGTAAGACCAAACTTGACAACGAAAGATAGAACAAATAATAATAACTTCAATTAAGTGCTAATAAGTAACAAAAGAGTCTAAACCGATAGATTTTTACATATATATGCATGTGTACACACTTGTCACCCCATTTACATGTCTTCTACATTGTTCAGATAGTACAATCAAACCCAATCCTAAGGGGTTGTTCCCACATACAAAGTTAGACAAGAAACATACCTCTACTAGGCTAAATCAACACTCAAAAATAGCTTTTCCCTTAAAATTTGCCTCTGCACAGTTCAAATTTAACCAAAAACGAATTAGTATCATCAAACAATGCAACAGAACCCAATTACAATTCATAAAGCTATGGTCTTTATACAATTCCCCAAAAGACAAAAAAAGTCAACCTCGGGCCCGCCCGATCAAAACCCAAATCCAAGGGTCAATCTCGACTACCCATAACCCAACAAGTCCATATATGTATTTTGTTTTCAAATCCGCGTCCAAATCGACTCTCAAATCCCAAATTTTTATTTTCCAAAACATAGACAAAAATCCCTAAAATTTCTCTTAGATTCTCATGAATTTGATGTTAAATCTCATGTATAATCATATAATATAATTGAGTATCGATCAAAATTACTTACCCAATGATTGTATGTGGAAATCCCCTCTCAAAATCGCCTCCTATCGAGTCTACGATTCAAAGATATAAAAATGAGACTAGAATCTCGTCATCCAGCCCTTTAGTTCAGCTGCAGATGTCGGAAATGCGACCTTGGGTTCACATTTGCGAACCCTTGCGATTCCATAGCCCACATAGATGTCGCAACTGCGATGGCAGCCTTCTTCCTAAAAGCGACACAATGGTCACAAATGCAACCCAACCCAATCCTACATTATCTTCGCAAATGCAAAGAGGGAGTAGTTGTTGTTGATAATAGTTTTGCGTATAAAATTGCAGTTGAAGTAATGCAACAAGATGAGGATCTTGAGCCAAAATCTGTCGATGACTGTAGATAGAGAAATGATGGCCAAAATGAAAAAAAATGCAATTCAAATGGAATTGGCTTCACTTGAAAAACGTGAAATTAGCGGACCAATAGTATGAAGACCTCAAGGTATCAAGCCAGTGGTGTACAAGTGAGCTTTTGTGCGAAAATAAAATGAGAAAGGTGAAATCGTAAGATATAAAGTACGACTTGTAGCACAAGGGTGTTTTCGCAAAGGCCTGACACTGATTATGTGAAGACATATTTTCCTATGGTAAATGCAATTATCTAATAAATCTGGTAGTTCATGAAAAGCTTGATATGCGATTGATGTACGTTGTCACAGGCTATTTATATGGCTCACTGGACAATGAAGTTTTTATGACAATCCCTGAAGGATTTAAAGTTCCTGAAGCATCTAAAAGTTCCAGGAAAACTTGTTCAACAAAACTTTAAAAATTATTATACAGAGTGAAGCAATCAGAGCGGATGTGGTATAATCACCTTAGCGGGTATTTGCCAAAGAAAGGGTAAAAAGGATGATCTTATTTGTCCTTGTGTCTTTATTAAGAGGTTTGGATCTGAATTTATCATCATAGCTGTGTATGTTGATGATATGAATATTATTGGTACTTCTAAAGAGCTTCTAAAGACTGTAGAATGTTTGAAGAAAGAATTTGGAATGAAAGATCTTGGTAAGACAAAATTTTGTCTTGACCTAAAAATTAAGCATGTGACAAATGAAATTTTTGTCCATCAATCAACATAAACTGAAAAGGTTTTAAAGCGATTTTACGTGGATAAAGCACATCCATTAAGTACCTCCATGGTTGTGAGATCGCTTGACATAAATAAAGATCAATTTCGGCCTCAAGAAAATGATGAAGAGTTCATTAGTGATGAAACTCCATATCTTAGTGCAATTGGGGTACTAATGTAACTTGCTGATAAGACCGTGCACTAGGTGATTTGTTGTTCAAGATTTTTCACTTTTCTGGACAATTCTTAATATTGGATAGTATCTACTGTAACATGTTTTCTCATGTGGTCAACTTTATGTTACATTTTTAAGAGGGATATCAATATCAATAACAAGAGTCATGCTCATGACAGAGCAACCAAAACGGATAAAAGGAACATACAACAAGAATGTTGTTTATAAGGAAGTACTAAGTGGGATACGTTTCATTACATGTTTGTAACTCATAAAGTCGAAATAAATATAAAAAAACACATGTACCTAATTAAACATTGATTGTTCTTTTATGTAGATTCAGACGATATCCAATCATCTTGACCTCGGCAAACAAGTTGCCATACAGCTATACACATTAAACTTTGATTGTTCTTTTCTAACTTGTATTCTTCAATAGATATATTATATCATTGTTGCCTTCTTCTTTTTATTTCTATGACAAATTAAACATGATGCAGTTTGAAGAAATGATGGATCCTTTGAGCCAAATTGGTGAAGTGGAAGAACCAGAGGAAGAAGAAAATGAAGAAGTTATCAGCTACGATGATCTCAAGAGGCGCATGTGGAAGGACCAGATGTTGTTGCAGAAGCTCAAGTCTATGCGAAGCAGCACCAAAAAAGAGATTATTGATGATGAGTCACAACAGGCAAAGGCGCAAGAATAATCTCGCACGAAAAAGACGTTCAGAGCTCAAGATTCCATTCTCATGTACATGGTAAAAATCATGGAGGTGTGCGGAGGTCAAGGCTTTGTATTTGGGATAGTGCCAGAGAGGGGGAAGCTAGTAACTGCTCTTCAGATAGCTTGCGAGGTTGGTGGAAGGAGAAAGTGAAGTTCGAGAAGAATGCCCCTATTGCAATTGCTGAATGCTTGCCCGAATTATTGGTGCTGCAGCAGGAGAATGATATATTGGATCCTTCCTCCTCATATATGCATCTTATTGAAGAACTGCAAGACGCCACTTTGGGCTCACTACTTTCTTCCCTGATGCAACATTGTATCCCTCCACAGCGAACGTTTCCTTTGGAGAGAAGACTAAGCCCACCTTGGTGGCCCACAGGGAAGGAACTGTGGTGGGGTGACCAAGGATTGTTGGCCCAAGAACAAGGCCCACCACCTGATAGGAAGCCCCATGATTTGAACAATGCATGGAAGCTTAGTGTATTGGCTGCAGTTATCAAACATATGTTTCCTGATTTAGGCAGGATGAGGAGGTTGGTGATTAAGTCCAAGAGCTTGCAAAACAAGATGACTGCTAAAGAAACATCTACTTGGTGTAAAGTTGTTAACCAAGAACAAGCCCTTCTCCAGCTTACACAAAGGGCCCTCAAGATTTCAGAAGATGAGGACGAGAAAGAGGATAATCTTGCTTTTGATGTATCTTCAAGTACATTGATAAGAAATGACATGAAGAGGAAGTCCAACTTTGAGCACCAAGTCATGAGCATGGAGCTAGAGGTATTTTACGCATGCCAAAACTTGAGCTGCCCACAGAGTGGTTTAGGTTTGGGATTTGTTGACAAGAATTCAAGAATTGAACATGAGATAATCTGTTCCCATCGTGATGATCAGCAAAGACTTAATTTGACCATCAACAATACTACTTTTTCTAGCTTGATTAATGAGGCACAATTGAAGCCACATCAAGAAAGTATATTGGGTAGAGAAAGGGAGATTATTTTCCAACAATATATGGAGGTAGAAAGGAGCTCTGGAAACTACCATACACAAATATCAGACGGGGTTCTGGAGAATTTGAAAAACTTTTGGGGAGACAATAATATTGTCTTTGAACAGCTGGATCATGATCTGACAACTAATGGGAACATGAACTCAAATGGAACTCCATCACCAGATGTTGATCTAAATCATGAAGGTGCAACTTGTATTTGGGATCTGGCTTATGAGATGATAGATTTGAGAGTTGAAAATTTAATAATTGTAGCTAGAGAGATCATCTTGTCATGTTTTGAGACATAAAGTTATGAACATATATAAAACTTATGTGTGTAATAATTTTCTTTTCTTCTTTCGCATTTTTCTTTATAGATAACTTTTAAAGGGCTTTCTTCAGGTATGGCTATGGTATACTGATCTTGGAAAGGAGCAGACAAAAAGGAGTGCTAATTACGTATTTCAATACTGATAAAAGAGGAAGCTAGCACTTTGTTAAGACTCTCAGGATACACTATAATATTTTAAAGTTAGGAGTACTTCAGCTATCCAACCGACGGTTGAAGTAGTTAGTCGTGGGGCTAAAGCCGCAGGAATAGTTGGTTTTAAGTTCAAGCTTTACTAGTAAATAGTTGTTATCTTAAATTCAGGCTAGATATCTGATGTATTGTAGGTCTAACTTTTATCATTTTAATACGGGTCAGTAAGTTGGTGTATATCTTGATTTGGTTTATAGTATCTTAATTGTTTGTTCAGTCAGTGAGTAGGTTGTCTGGTGTACTTAATTGTGATGACCCGACCCGTCGTCTCATGAGTTACCGCTCCGTTTTCCCCATTTTATGCTTCTTCACGTTTCGTTATTGGTATGTGGTGTGTGAGAGTTGATTTGGATTGGCTTTGATAAGAAATGAGACACTTAGTCTCTTTAAGGAAGGCTTAAGTTGGAAAAGTCAACCGGACGTTGACTTATGAGTTATAAAGCTCGAATATGATTTCCGGTGATTCGGTTAGCTTCGGGGGATGATTTGTGACTTAGGAGTGCGATCGGAATTGATTTTGGAGGTCCGGTGTAGAATTAGACTCGAATTGGCGAAGTTAGTATTTTGGCGGATTCCGGTTGATAGGTGAGATTTTGATCCGAGGGTCAGAATGGAATTCTTAGAGTTGTTGTAGCTTCGATATGTGATTTGTGATATGTGTGCAAAATTTCAGGTCATTCGGACGCCGTTTGATTGGGTTTTTGATCGAATGCGTATTTCGGAAGTTTTTAAGAAACTTAGGTTTGAATCCGATGTGATTTAATGGTTTTAGCGTTGTGTGATGTGTTTTGAAGATTGGAACAAGTTTGAATAATGTTTTAAGATGTGTTGGTACCTTAGGTTGAGGTCCCGGGGGCCTCGGGGTGGTTTCGGATGGCCAACCGGACCATTTTTGGACTTAAAGATTGCAGGTTCAGCTATTTATGTTGCAGAAGAAAATTGCTCTTCGCGTTCGCATGGGTGATGTCGCGAACGCGTAGAGGGAATTTGAGGGCATGGAAATTTGGTCTTCGCGTTCGCGTGGCATAGGGTCGCGTTCGTGTAGTTCTGAAAGGCGAAGCATCGCGATCGCGAGGTTGTTTCCGCGATCGCGTAAAAGGAAGTTGGGCCCCGAGTTTTTTGTTCATCGCGTTCGCGTGCTTGGGGATGCGTTCGCGTAGTTAAGGCTCCTGAAGGTTCGCGTTCGCGGGTTGGTCACCGCGTTCGCGAAGAGTTAATATTGGTCAATGATTTTTTGTTCATCGCGAACGCGGGTGGTTGACCGCGTTCGCATAGAGTAAAATTTACCTGGGCAAAAGGGTTTTTATATTATTTTATCCGCGAAGTTTGGTCCATTCTCCTCCATTGTTGGGCATCTCGAGAGCTTTTTGGGAGAAATTGAAGAGGGTTTCGATGGGAATTGATTGGATATTCGACGCTCGTGGAGGCCGATTTGAGGGGCAAAGGCGTCGCGAGCTAGAAATTTCACCGGTTCGAGGTGAGTAATGATCGTAAATGATATCCTGAGGGTTTGAAACCCCGAATTTGCACCCATAGTGCTATATTGAGGTGACTTGCACGCTGGATAGAGAGCGTGGGGTAGAGCACCGTTGGGGGATTGTGACTTGGTCCGTCCCGGTTGTTGATTTTACCGCGTAATTGACTGAAACTTATTTGATATTTTCATGATTTGGGCTGATTGCCGTATTTGGGCTTCGTGCCGATTATTTGAATCCTTCAGGGATTGATATCACTATTTTCGCATTACTTTGCATATCATTTGATCTCGGTCCAAGGTTTTAATACTGTTTTGCAAACTCAGCCGTTTTTCTAAGATTTGAAAACTCAAACAATATTTTATTGATGTTTTGAGCTGAGAACTATTATTTTTATATTGCCCAAGTGGCTTATGTGCTTTTCTGGACTGAGCATGGATCGGGCTGCGTGCCGCAGCAGTGTTATAAAGATTTCTGGATATATGGATTGCTCGGGCCGCGCGCCGCAGCGGTATTGTATTGATATTGAGGCCGAGGGCCTGGTTGGTGCCACGAGGTGGCTTGATTATTTGCGCTTGGGTTGTAGGAGCCCCTCCGGAGTCTGTACACACCCCCAGTGAGCGCCGTCGACGTTAAATATATGGATGGCTCGGGCTGTACGCCGCAGTGGGTACTAGAGTGTACCGTCATATGCATTGCATTGCACTCATGCATTTGTTCCTATTTGTATTATTTGTCATGACATTCCAGCACTCGCATTTCATTGGCTTCTATGCTACTTCTTGCACTGCTTACCTGATACCCTGGTGTTATTTGTTGATGAAGTGTTGTGCCCAAGGGGTTGACTTTTGTGCTGACTTGCACTATCTGTTTCGTATTCATTTTCTTAACTGTTGGAAAAGATATTTTTAAAAGAGATTTTAAACTGAGTCCAGATATTTCTAAAGATTCCACGGTTTCACTGTTTTCTCAAAGGGTTACACTGTCCTATATAGCATGATGGCTTGCTTTACGTGGTTTCTTGCTGCTCAGTTATTATTTACCTTTGTTACTCACTGAGTTGGAGTACTCACTTTACTCCCTGCACCTCGCGTGCAGATGCGGGTATTGGTTTACCCGGTAGCGGGTTTGAGCTGGATGAGGATTTACTATCGTAGCCGAGAAAGGTGACCGGCAGCGTTCGCGGCACTGGATTTCTTCCTTTTTATTCCAGATTTTTATCTATGTATTACATGCTTTGTAATTTTACCAAAATCCTTCTAGATGCTCGTGACTTGTGACACCCCGGTCGGGCTGTGTTGGGTTGTACATATCGTTACTTAATGTCATTAAGTCGTGTTTTTGCTATTCATTTATGTTAAAAATTATTTTGAAAGAGACGAATTGGGTTAGTTGGCTGGCCTTGTCTTCATGAGAGGCGCCATCACGAGCGGGTTTGGAAATTGGGTCGTGACAAGTTGGTATCAGAGCCTAGGTTACTAGGTCTCACGAGTCATGAGCAGGTTTAATAGAGTCTCGCGGATCGGTATGGAGACGTCTGTATTTATCCTCGAGAGGCTGCGGAACCTTTAGGAAAACTTCACATTCTTGAATTCTTATCGTGCGTCCTTGATTCAGCTTGAAAAGAAATTCTTGAAATTCCTTCCACGCGATTGTATGCGCACGCGAGCGCTCAGTATTATATGTGCCTGGATGGTTTGTGATTCCCCGATCAAGGGGCGAGATGTAATCTCCGTGAGTTTGATGTTGGGCCAGTCTGGAGGACTTGGGGCCGGATCTTGCCTATGGCTTGAGCACCGAGGTGCTGATTGTGTGAGCAAGTGTTTTGAACTTATATGTTCGGTATTGTTCCTATTAGCCGAAATGGCGGTTGGGTATTCATGTGATGAGTATGTTAGTATTGCGAGATGTAGTTATTTGACTTGGTAGTGACGAAGAAGTCTGTTGGATAATAGATGAACTGTTAAGTGTTCGTTTCCTATTGTGATTTGATGTGTAGCCCGAATATAGGCGTGTGAAGAATATTTTCGTGTCTCCTAGTTGGGAGTGAAATGCATTACATGTGGCGGTATGAGTTCAGACTCAGGAAGACTAAATGACGGTGTAACGTATATGATGGTGGAACGTATGCTGAAATAATAAATTGAGGCAAAGCAGGTGGGTTATCTCCTGCGGAGTGTTCTTAAGTGGTATGATCCTTATGTGTATGTTAGAAGACCTCATGTGTAATTAAATGGGGTACGTGTTGAAATTTGAAAATTCGGGTTGCTTAAGAGAGTGGACTCAACTGATGTAGAGATGAATGTGAGATGTGTAGAGGATTACAGTACTAGATGATCGGTGTTTTCACAACTAGTAGATGATTTGAGTTTAATCTCACTATGATATGGTGGTATCATTAGAGTAGAAGCATTATAAGTTATCGAGTGTGTCTTGACATATGGCTTCGAGCCAAGTTGGGGAGGTTGCTGTTGATTAGCTGATCGCACGGTTATGTGCTATGTTGGTTCTGTTTCTAGGTATGCAGGCGGATCAGTCCTGGTTGCAAAAATTGAGCCGAGGATGGCACGAGTGAAGCAAAAATTTTGACAAAGGTTATATGGTGTGTCGTAGATGTGAGAAAAATAATAGGATGTCTTGAGCTGTTGTTGATAAAGAATGCTCAGTGTATAGAGAAGGAAGATGTTTGTTTGTATTGGAATGAGATCATATCCTGCAGTGTCAGAGTGCTAATAAGGCACGAGTGGTTCTGTTCGTTAAATCAGGTAATTTACAGTTGAATAAGAGTGAATGACTTTCGAGAATGGTTCCAATGTGTTCAAGATTCTACATGTGACAATCAGGTGTCTTAAGGTTGTGTATGTTGTTAGAGACTGTGTTTTCATTGGAAAAGGTCAAGAGTTGTGGTATTTTTTTTATGTTAATTATGGGATTCTATGTATCAGTATCTGGAAAGAAAAGGTAACGAATTTAGATTCGCAGGATGTTCTTCAGAGTGAAATATTCTGGAATGTGGTAGCTCTGGGAACATTTGAGCGAGTATTCAGTGGCTTATGGGTCTTAGACAGTGTGGTCTTATGTTCGAGTCTCGTGTGGTAAGCCTGGGTTGAGGCATTGTGGTGCTACAGCAAGAAGGAATGTCACGTGGATGATGAATCACAAAGGAAATCAGATAGATGGAATAGCTTGATAGTGGACCGAATCGGTATGGTAAGGATATGATTAATTTCTTTGTATGTGTTCGAGGTAATGAGCCCTTACAGGTATTTTGCAGCAAAGCTCTTGAGTTTTGACAGCTTGTTTAGTCTGGTCTAGTTAGAAGGATTCAGTCCTGACAGTTTAGCTTGTGCAAATGGAATTGGGGAAAAATTCTTGTTGGGTTTCACCGTGGTTTGGAGATGTATATATCTTCTATGGGCATGCGAATCATGGAATGCGTAATGATTCTCTTCCAAATGGGATCAGTGGAAGTTGTTGGCTAGGTGAGTTACAGTTCAGTTCTGAAAAGAAGTTCATAGAACTCTTAAGTAAAGAGTAGCCTCAGATAATCAAGGAAATGGTATTGCTAAATGGAAGTGATTTGACGAGAGTATATGTCTCGGAAAAAGGGTAATGTGATTAGACTGATGATACTACGTTAGTATTGCGGTGCCTTCTTGCTAGATCGACCGCTGATGTCTGAGTTTGTTTGATGGCACACGGGAATCTTAGAATATCTTTCGTGGAGTGATTGGGTACTCGAGGTGTAATATGTATTCTGTGACGGCCCAAAGGGTCATCACCGGATTTCTCTCTTTTTCCACGCTTCCGAGGCCTTAAAAACCTCACTTTTACTTGCCTCGATTTGCATGCGCAATCCGGGCGTGTAGCCAGAAGGCTTAAATATGAATTCTGTGTGAAAAATGATGAATTTTGATATTAATATGATTAAAGTTGACTTCAGTCAACATTTTTGGTAAACAGACCCGGACCCATGATTTGACGATCCCGGAGGGTCCGTAGAAAAATATGGGACTCGGGCATGTGCCCGGAGTCGAAATCTGAGGTCTAGAACTCGAGGAAAAGAATTTTTTGGTGAAATTGTTTTTCTGGAATCTTTAAGGAAAATGGAAATGAAAATTGATTAAAAGACTATGGCATCGGGCTCGTATTTTGGTTCCGACGCCCGGTACAAGTCTTAAATATGTGTTAAGCGCTTTCTGTAAAGTTTGGTCGAAATCGGACGTCATTTGACGTGTTTCAGACCTAAATATCTAAAGTTGGAAGTTTATGAAGTTTGAAATGAAAATGATGATTTTGAGGCTTGATTCATTGATGTTGATGTTATTTTGGCGATTTGATCGCACGAGTAAGTCCGTAGGATATTTTTGAGGTTGTGGGCATGTTTGGTTTGGAGCCCCGAGGGCTCGGGTGAGATTTGAATAGGCCGCGGGTTGCATTTTTGAACTTTGGAAAAAAATTGCAGGTCAGGTCTGGTATTTTCGCATTTGCAAAAGATTTCTCGCAAATGCGAGACTCGCAATTGCGGATCCTCCATCGCAAATGCGAAGAGGGGAAATCATTGCTTGGGTCGCAAATGCGACAATTTGTTCGCATATGCGAGGGCCGCCCAGTCGCAATTGCGACGCCTTTCTTCGCAAATGCAAAGTCTGCTCGGAGGCTCGTTGTTCGCAAATGCGAACTATTCTTTGCAATTCCCAACATAGCAGGGTCGGGGTTCGCAATTGCGAACCCAGTTTCGCAATTCCCATACCTGAGGCTCAGTTATTTCATACTTAGACGAATTTTAAACCCATTTTCTTCATTCTTTTAAAACACAAACTCCATAGACGATTTTTCAAGCACAAACCTTCTTCCAAATCAATTGTAGGTCAACTTTTACTTGATTTCTTCAATCTCTAACATCATTAAACATGTTTTTATCATAAAATCGAGGATTTCCATGGGTGAAAATGGGGATTTTGGGTAGAACTAGGTTTTCTAAAAATTGGGGATTTGGACCTCAATTTGAGGTCCGATTTCAAAACAAATCGTAGATATGAACTCATGGGGGAATGGGTAACTGGGTTTTGGTCCGAACCTCGGGTTTTGACCACGTGGGCCCGGGGGAGTTTTGGGTATTATTGAGTAAAACTTTGGGAAATTCATTTTCACGCATTCAAGTTGATTCAATTAGCATTTGTTGATGCATTCAAGTAATTTGTGACTAGATTCGAGCGGTTTTCTGGTGAATTCGAGGGGTAAAGCTATACTAGAGGCTTGATTGGATTTTTGGAGCATTTGAGGTAAGTGTTTGTTCTAACTTTGGCTTGAGGGAATAGGACTAGGATGTTATTTGCTATCTGCTAAATGTGTAGTACGGTGTATAGGCATGGTGACGGTTTTCTATGCACCGGAGTCTAGCATGACCGTGAGTCCTAATTGTGTTGATTTGGATTTTTGTGATACATCTTCCTTGTTTAATCGATAAGTTTCATATAATGTGAATGGTTGAGGAAGAAATGTGATTGGTATATTATTGGAGCGTTGGCTCGAACTGGAAATTGATAATTGAGAAAAAAGCGATTAAAAGAGGAAGTGTTGTGATTATTCCCTTGCCGGGACGCGTAGTCTATTATTGTTGATGCTCCCTTGCCGGGATTTAAGCGTTATATGTATTCTCCCTTGCCGGGATATTTGGGCTGTTAGTTGTACCCTTGCCGGGTTAAATCGTTATGTTGTTGAATTCCCCTAATGGGGCCTCCTCTAGAAAGATTATATGTATTATGAATTATGAAATGGGATCGTGTGGTGCGCCGAACACTTATAAATATGTACTATGGGATCGTGTGGCACGCCGTCCACTTATGAATTATGAAATGGGATCGTGTGGCGCGCCGACCACTTATAAATATGTACTATGGGATCGTGTGGCACACCGTCCACTTATGAATTATGAAATGGGATCGTATGGCGCGCCGACCACTTATAAATATGTACTATGGATCGTGTCGCACGCCGACCACTTATATGAGTCACAGTATTGAGGTAGTTTCATTGTTATATCCGTTGATTTGTTTTCACTGTATTCCCCCGAGCATGTCCCTTCCCAGTTTTATTTGATGTTTTCTGTTGTTATTTCCGTTGCCTTTGTATGAATATATCTGCACAGGTTGTTTTGGTAGGTCCTTTCTAGCCTCGTCACTACTTCGCCGGTGTTAGGCCAGGCACTTACTAGCACATGGGGTCGGTTGTGCTGATGCTATACATCTGTGCTTTTTGCACAGATCACGGTACTGGAGCAACTTTTGGACCACAGCAGTAGTATACTGAGCGGGAGCTGACTTCAGTCCAGGGACTCACGAGGTAGCCTAGCTGGCGTTCGCAGGCCGAAGTCCCTTTCCATATTTTCTGTTTGTTTTCATTGTACCGAGACAGACATTATGTATTTTCTATTCAGACTTGTTTGTAGCACTCTTTAGTGGTTCGTGAGATAGCGACTCCAGTCTTGGGTAGAGAAATATTGAACTTCCGCGTTTTGGGTTTACAGTTATTCATGTTCTAAAAGACTTCCGCATTTATTTAAAAACTCGTTATTTTATTATTGTTGTGTTGCTATCCGAAATTGTCTAAATGTTTGGCTTGCCTAGCTCCGACAGTAGGCGCCATCACGACTCCCGATGGTGGGAAATCCGGGTCGTGACACTAGTGAAGCAGGATTGGAAAATACAACCTCGTGAAATAATTTCTCTTCCTCTTCACGCCATTTCTCCGCCACTACCTCTCCCATATCATAAAAACCCAACCTAACAAACGTTTCCTCACCTAGGGTTCTTGATCGAAACTTGGAACAGTGACGTTTCGAGTCAGAATCACGGCCCTCTCGACGAGACGACTTTAGGGTTGTTCTTGAACAAAGACGACGGAGTTTGGGGCTGAGCAACTTGAAGATTCTGTTACCTTTTTTTAATTGTATTTCAATGTATCTCGCTGTATTTTTATGTATTTCATTGTATTCATTGTCCTTTTTTTCATTGTATTTCAATTTATCTCGATGTATTCCATGTATTTCATTGTATTCACTGTCTCGTTGTATTTCATGAATGTATTCATATGTTTTTTTTAATTAATATAATTTATTTATATATGTATTCAAATGTATCTGCAGTATGTATTCATATGTTTTTACACTATAGATGAATCTCGAATTTTATTGGTTGAAAATAGAAACACCCACGAACAATATCAACAGAAAAGGGAAGGATTAGAAACTCGGCGATTGCTCTGCTTTGTTGCATTTATCAGCTGGGAAAAATATTCAGCATATTTCGTGTCAGATACAGATTACGGTCGTGAGAATGAAGCAACCACTCTTAACAAAAGGTACCAAACAAACTTCTGGTGCTTGGGTGTGATAAGCAGATCTAAAAATTTAAAAAAACAGACTTGGTTTTTGTGCTAACCGTTTAGGATTCAAATACATTTATTTATACATTATTTTCACCCTATACGTGGAACATAACTTTCCGACGAAGGATTCAATTGAGTCCCCTCCATTACAGGTGACTTTGTCACTTTGACACTATCGGAATAAGCTTACATGACAAAGCTGTATGGTGTCAAATTCTGCCCACTACGATAGCAACGACCCGCGACTAAGTAATAGTCGAAACGAGGGTACGACCTAAGAACGTCGGGGTGAAACATGCCTTTAGATCTCGTCGTCTCCTCGAAAGCACGTGACCTATCTCTGCATTATTTATTATTTCAAGGGAGTTCACCTGTTATATAAAGGAGGATCCCAATGTTGTAAAGGCATCTGATCTTGATATAGAAAACTTTTTTCTCTCTCTCTTTCTCTCTCTCTCTCTCTCTCTAAGCAAGCACTCCTTTCTCTCTCGAATATCCAAGTTGTTGAAGCAATAACAAGCATAATACATATTTCTAGGTTTCATTATATTTGATTACGATTTACCTTTGATTCATTTTAATAGTTTTCCCTCACAAAGTAATTAGAATCTTTTGAACCAAACAATTTGGCGCCGTCTGTGGGGATTTCGGCAATCGAAACCATAGTTCATACCTAGGATATCAGAAAACAACGGTCACCGTTCTTCGTACTCCTCAGAAACCGAACGATGGTAGAAAGAGAAGCACGACTGAAAACAATAGCAGATGTAGCAACCAACCTCATAGGCCCTCTCAACGAGGCCGGTAGAGAAAACATCATTGGCGCAACACCTGGTAGTGCACCAGATGAGGAGATCTCACCCTCTTCACTTGAAGACTTAACGATTCTGCACGAGAAAGGGGCTTCTACATCGGCCGCCAGAGAAACACCCTCGGTAGTAAAGAAGCCACTGGAAGAGTGCTTGACAAACACTCTAAGCAGTTTGCTCGAGAAATCGCCTCAAGGCAACACCAGGGACTCACCGGCAGCAGACGTCACTACTGCCACCGGTGAACTTGGAGCTGTACGAGCAAACAACACTCATGTCGATGTCCAGGCCAACGATGGTGCACTCACGGCCATTCTTAAAAAGATGGAAGAAATGGAGAATGAGAACAAGGCACTTCGAGATCAAATGAAAGAGCATCAGGAAAGAGTGGATAAAATTCCCGGTGCTCCTAAGTTACTACCAAAACACGACGTAGGAAGATTCGTCGAACAGCCGTACAGCGAAGAGGCTGCCCCTCATCCGATCCCAAAAACCTTAGAGATGCCACCTTACATAAGAATATATGACGGGACTACGGATCCCGAGGACCATCTGATCCACTATGTGACCGCTGTGAAGGGCAATGATTTGTCAAAAGAACAAGTACCATCCGTATTGCTGAAAAAGTTCGAAGAAACGTTGACAGGGGTGCCCTAACATGGCACTCTCAGCTGCCAGCTAGGACAATATCAACATTCGAAGAAATGGCGAATAAGTTCGTCACCGCCCATGCAGGAGCAAAGAAACCAGAGGCTAGGGTCAACGATATCTTCGCCGTCAGGCAAACCATAGGAGAGGGACTCAGGGACTTCCTGGCCAGGTTCAACAAGGTAAGGATGAGCCTACCAAATGTATCGGAAGGCATGGCTGTCGCAGCCTTCCAAAACGGGCTGAACAGAGATGGTTCAAGAGCGACCAAAAAGCTACTAAGTCGACTCATGAAATATCCCCCCACCACATGGGAAGAGATCTACAATGCCTACTGTGCCGAAGTACGAGCGGATGAGGACGACCTCAATGGACCGACCCAACGGCTAACGACGATACAATCAGAAACAAGAAGGGATCGACGCAACGACGGGCGACGGGAACAGCTCCCGCGCTTCAACAAAGAAAGGCATCAGCCCTACGTTAGATCCTCCCATCCACCACCGCCGAGGCATACAGAGGCATTGCAATGACATGTCGCTCCACTCCGGAACGAAAAAGGTATGCCCCCTTTATTATCTGCCCATAACTTTTGCGTGTCTCCCTCAGAAATAGTGTACGCACTGGAGAAACTGGGCACCAGGTGCAAT
>NW_017670898.1:0-43531 GCF_001879085.1 Nicotiana attenuata | reverse complement strand
ACAGCCTCTGCGATCCAAGTAAGTACCGTGAATTTCTAACTAACCTCGCGGATCTGTTTGCCTTTTCTCATTCAGATATGCCGGGGATCCCGAAAGACATCGCCACCCACAAGCTGAACGTCGACCCGCTGTATCCACCCGTGCGGCAATTTAGAAGAAAGTTCAACGCCGCAATCAACGAGGCGGTCAGTGAAGAAGTAGATAAGCTACTGGCCAACGGGTCCATCAGAGAAGCAAAATACCCCCAATAGGTCGCCAACGTCGTCATGGTCAAAAAGAAAAATGAGAAATGGAGAATGTGCGTAGATTTCACCGACCTTAACAAGGCGTGCCCAAAAGATTCATTCCCGTTACCCCACATCGACCAATTGATCGACGCCACGGCAGGACATGAACTACTAAGCTTCTTAGATGCCTACTCCGGCTACAACCAGATCATGATGGCCGAAGAGGACCAAGGAAAGACAACTTTTATCACCCACCAAGGGACGTATTGCTATAAGGTGATGCCCTTCGGGCTCAAAAATGCAGGGGCAACGTATCAGAGATTGGTCACCAAAATGTTCAAAGAAGAGCTCGGGCAAAACCATGGAGCTCTACATCGACGATATGCTAGTAAAGTCGGCAAAGAAAGAAGACCACATCGATCTTCTGAAAGAAGCCTTCAAGATATTAAGACGGTACGGGATGAAGTTGAACCCAGAGAAATGCGCCTTCGGCGTGGCCTCGGGAAAAATTTTGGGCTTCCTCGTATCACAACGGGGTATCGAGGTCAACCCGAACCAAATCAAGGCAATAGACGCAATACCTGAGACTTTGAACAACAAAAAGCAGGTACAAAAGCTGACGGGGCAAATAGCCGCCCTATCCAGGTACATCTCGAGTCCTCCAACAAGTGCCACATTTCAATATACTGAGGAAAGATCACGGGCTACAGTGGAACGAGGAATGCATCGACGCCCTGAGAAAATTAAAGGCATATTTATCTTCACCACCGCTGCTAGTCAAAGCGAATCCAGGCGAGCCTTTCTAGTGTATCTGGCGGTATCCGAAGTCGCCGTCAGCACAGTCCTGGTTCGCGAAAACAAAGGTACGCAGTCTCCTATTTATTATATCAGTAAAACCCTGGTGGATGCCGAGACACGGTACCCACACCTCGAGAAACTGGCCCTGGCAATGGTCGTAGCTTTACGAAAGCTTAGACCCTATTTTCAGTGCCACCCCATAAAGGTAATAACGACCTTCCCCCTGAGAAGCATCCTACACAAGCCTGAGCTGTCTGGCAGGCTCGCCAGATGGGCCATAGAGCTCAGCGAGCACGACATATCCTATCACCCAAGAAACGCCATCAAGTCGCAGGTACTTGCCGACTTTGTCGCCGATTTCAGCACAGAGATATTGCCGAAGGCAGAATTAGAGGCCATTCGTGCTTCCTCTAGTGCCGACCTTTGGACTCTCTACACTGACGGCGCCGCCAATGCCTCGGGCTCAGGACTGGGACTCGTTCTCGATGTCCCCACGGGCGAAGTGATTCGCCAATCCATACGATGCCCCGAGATGACTAACAATGAAGCCGAGTATGAGGCTGTGGTTGCAGGTATAAAATTAACCGTCAAGTACGGGGCTCGACGACTTGTCCTCCATTGCGACTCCCAACTCGTGGTGAACCAGATCACCGGGACTTACCAAATCAAGGAGCAGAGACTGCAAAAATACCAATCGGAAATCCACAAGCTAATGCTTGAGTTCGACGAGTGCCGCCTTGAGCAAATCCCTAGGGCGCAAAATGTCGAAGCAGACGGCTTAGCGAACTGGCCGCAACCACCAAAAATATCAACAAAGGGAGTGTAGTCACCCTCCTCCATTCGGCCATAGACCACGCTGAGGTACTCTCTTTAAATCTAACTTGGGACTGGCGCAACCAGTTCGTCTCCTATCTGCAGGACGGGACACTCCCACTCGACAAAAAAGAAGCCAAAAAGCTCCGCGTACAAGCCGCCTGGTACTGCCTAATAAATCACGATCTCTACAAAAGGACGTTTGGCGGACCCCTCGCTAAGTGCCTAGGGCCGCACCAAACAAGGCCAGTACTCGAAGAGGTGCACGAGGGTCACTGTGGCGCACATACCGGTAACCGCGCCCTCGTCCGTTGCATTATTCGAGCCGGATACTACTGGCCCACTATGAAAAAGGAGGCAGCAGAGTATGTTTGCAGGTGCGAACAATGCCAAAAATATGCCCCCATGATACATCAACCGGGAGAGCCCCTCCACTCAGTAACCTCACCTTGGCCCTTCATCAAATGGGGAATGGACATAATCGGTCCCCTAACAGCCGGACGGGGAAAGGTACGTTTTCTGTTAGTTTTAACTGACTATTTTTCCAAGTGGGTGGAAGCAGGTGCGTACGCCCAAATACGCGAACAGGAAGTTATCGCCTTCATATGGAAAAACATCATATGCCATTTCGGCATCCCCAAGGAAATCAGCTGCGACAACGACCCCCAATTCGTTGGCAAAAAGACAACGGAGTTCTTCGACAAATGGCACATCAAACGAAGACTCTCCACGCCATATCACCCCACCGCCAACGAACAAGCAGAATCCTCCAACAAAACAATACTGAACATACTGAAGAAGAAACTCGAAGAAGCCAAAGGGCTCTGGCCCGAACTACTACCAGAAGTACTGTGGGCACATCGAACCACGCCCAAATCCAGCACGGGAGAAACTCCGTACTCACTGGTCTACGGAACCGACGCGGTCATACCCGTCGAAATCGGAGAACCAAGCCTGAGATATTCACATACCAGCGGAGCGGACAACGACATGAATAGACTCCAAGACCTCGACGAGGTTGAAGAACGAAGGGACATGGCCCACATAAGAATGACGGCTCAAAAGCAACAGGTCGAAAGGTATTACAAAAAAAAGGCCAAAATACGACCACTCAAAGTAGGCGACTACGTCCTCAAGGCCAAAACATTGGCATCAAAAGACCCGAGCGAGGGGAAACTGGGCACCAATTGGAGCGGGCCATATAAAATCACGGCAGCGGCAAGCAAAGGAGCTTTCCAGTTAGAAACAATGGAAGGAAAGACACTCCAAAACAACTGGAACGTCGCCCACCTCAAGTACTTCCATTTCTGAAGGGCGTCTCCCGAGTCGTACTCTTTTTCCCTTACCCGAGTTTTGTCCCAATCGGATTTTCTCGGGGAGTTTTTTAACGAGGCGGCAAAGGGAACACCTAGGGGTATCTAGAGGCAGGTTTATCATATCGGCCACTCGACGTTCTCTCCAGGTCGGTATAATAAAGGGACTAGCCTAGTTGGATCTCCATTATGTAAACGGCTAAGGCCACCTTCTCCATCATGTAAGCGGCCAAGGCCACCTTCTCCATCATGTAAGCGGCTAAGGCCACCTTCTCCATTATGTAAGCGGCCAAGGCCACCACCTCCATTGTGAAAATGGCCAAGGCCACCATCTCCATTACGAAAGCGGCTAACGCCACCACCTCCGTTGCGAAAATGGCCAAAGGCCATCGCCAGTAAAGGTCGACCCAACTCGACGATGACAGATAACACTTCAACAACAGTTAAAGTTACATCCTGTGGGCCAAAGGCCATCATCAGTAAAACGTTCCATCGCCAGTAAACGTCGACCCAGCTCGACGACGACGGATAATACTTCAACAACAGTGGAAGTTACATCCTATGGGCCAAAGGCCATCGCCAGTAAACGTCGACCCAGCTCGACGACGACGGATAATACTTCAACAATAGTTGAAGTTACATCCTATGGGACAAAGGCCATCGCCAATAAAATGTCGACCCAGCTCGACATCGACGGATAACGCTTCAACGACGGTTGAAGTTACCCCTAAACGGCTAAGGCCAACGTAGACAAACGACAACCCCGCCCGACGGCGACGGATAACACTTCAGCGACAGTTGAAGTTACATCCTATCGGCTAAGGCCATCGCCATCGAAACGCCGGCCAAGCTCGACGGTGACAAACAACGTTTAACAAAGAACAACACGAAAAGAATAGCAACAAAAGTATGATCCTTTCACTATGACAAAAATTATATACATTTAGTCCCGCGAAGGGCCCCCATTACATTCCAAAAAGAAAAAGGCAAAACATGTACAAGTCTTAAGGAGCCTCGCCATTTTTACCATCGCCATCCGCCCGCTCTCCTTCTCGAACATCGCCACCAAGGCGGTAAGCTTCATTAAACCATGGGTCGGACTCAAGCCGGTTAACATCCTCCGAAGCGTAGCCCTCTCGATCAGGGGAGTCGGAGCTGTACCCGCAAGCTATACGAGCAGCACGAGCCTCGCGCCACCGCTCCTGAACTTCCTCCTCGGAGGCACGTCCCGCAACGAGAAGTCGTTTATATACATCCAATTTGGCCTCCGCATATATCCGCATCTCGTGCGCATCTTGAGCCACGTCCCCACGCCGTGGCGAGGCAGTACGCTTGAGAATGTCGACCTCAGCCACCTTGGCTTCGAGTTCGGCTGTCAAAGCTGCCACCCTACGATGCAGATCGGCAATCTCCGCCGCCACCCCACGGCTGAGCTCCAACTCCTCTTCTTTCAATTTGAGGAGTGATTCCAGCTCGCTATTAAAAGCCACAGCTTTCACCAGCTCCTCATCCATTTTCTCCAGCTCCGCCACCCTGCGGCTCAATTGCGCCTCCTTCTGTTCGAGGCTTTCCCGGAACACCCGAAATTTCGGATCTTGCTGGAAAAGGTCCGCCGCCGCCTGATGCTTGGAGCGATACCGCTTGTACTTCTTCACCATTTTATCAAAAACGGTCGCTTTCTTCTCCTCACGACACCTCCTCTCCACTTCCAAAACCAGGGTCTAAAAAATATACAAGTACATGTGAGTTAGTACGCATCAAAATCAACTTCACGACACACGGAAGAACAGAGATTTACCTGTAGCGCCATACCAGCGACCCTCCGAGACAACTCCGAATCACTGACGGCACTCAGCATCTCGCGCTCGGGGGAGGCACACAGTAGAGTCATCTCCAGCGCAGCCCGCTCGCTGTGTCGTAACAAATTGTAAGCCCCTGGAATCACGATGCGGCGGTCAGACCCATCTGATGTCATCTCCACGGGTGCAGTACCTTCCGTCCTCTCGTCCACGTCCCCGTGGGTGGCTTCAGCGGTCGGTCCCTCAGCATCGCCTCCAACAAGAAGTGATGAGCCACCCTCAGCAAAACAGACCGAGCTGGTACCGACATTAGCACTCATCTGGTGGGCCGGCCTCCCCGAACGGATGGCGTCGGCCATGAAGATGGGTCTAGTTGTTTGGCGAGGCGCACTGCTCCTTTCACCCCCAGTCGCCACCGGCTTACCCGTTATGAGCCTCCGTCTTTGTCTCTCCTCAGGCTCCTCGCCCTCGGAAGGATCGTCCACAGGCTGCGGAGACGATGTCGACGGCCTCGCCTCACTCGTAGCCACCTCCGCAGGAACAACCTCTTGTAAAGAGACTACGGTCGCCCCCTCCCTAACAGACGTATAAAGCATCTCCTGCATACTCTGACCGACATCTGATCGGGCGGAGGTGGATGCCGTCGCCTTCCTCTTAGGAGCACTTCGACCTGACAATGCAAATAGTTTAGCTGACGAAGTTTGTAGACGCGACTAATTAAAGTCGAAAAAATACCTGAAGGACCCGCGGGGTTGTAACGTTCAAGGAACTCAGCCCATGTGCGGGTTCCTTCCGCGAAAGGCAGCAAACCAGCTACCCACTTCTTGATATCAGTTATGAACCGGGGAGCGTGAGCTATTGCTGCAAAATAACAAAAAAATCATGACGATGGTATAACCGGAACCGCTAAGGTCATGTACGATAAATGACTCGACGGATGGGAATACTTACGTCTCGAATTCCACCTCTCAGGGAATCCGACGGGGTTGGATACCAGGTGTTCCGTTTTGATAAAAAAGTTCCTACGCCAATAGCCGCGGTTAGCCCTATCATCGGTCTGCACGACCAACCCCTTCGAGCCACGATTCTTTAGATGCAGCATGGTACCCCTCAGGTAGCCGGCGCTGAATAGCTGCAATAGGTGGTGGACAGAGACCTCCAACCCAGCCAGCTCCGCATATGTAGACATTATCCTACATACCTTTAGGGTGTACGGAGTGAGTTGGGTGGGACACATGTTGTAAAAACGGCAGAGCTCTTCCGCCAATGGAAAAATCGGGAAGGCCATAGCCGATTAAAAAGGATATCGTAAAACGCACAGTACCCCGGTCTGTGTGCGTTCACGAAATCTGCTCCCGCCAAAACTATCTCCACATGAGCGGGTATATCAAACGACGTACGAAAATTATCTAAATCATCTTGCGTTAACTCGGATTTCTCCCAAGGTTGCTCAGGAGAGTCCCGTTGGAAGTCCCTCCTGATAAGGAGTTGCTTTGGTAGCACATTATCCACAGTGAGAGGAGTGAGATTCTCCTCTCTCTCTCCCTTATCGCCGCCGGGGGGAGGCGGCGCGTCAGATGGTTTACTATTACGAGCCTTCAGATTATTATCCCGTTTAGGTTTTGTCATTGTTTCCGTTTAAGGAGCGGTGTACGACACAACTACAAATGTGCTTTCAAAGAAGCGGTGGATTTTCGGAGAAAGGAAGTGTTTTCTTAAATAATCGGAAAACGTTTGCAGATGATCTAAAGCTGGTTTAAGTTAAACCCTTTCCCTATTTATAGGGTTAGGCGGCGTTGAAATCGAAGAGGCAAGGCCCAAACAGGCGCGAGAAACCGAGCATCAGAACACCTTTTGTACTTCCTCGGGAATACACGTAATGATGACGCTTGCATATGCTGACGTCCTTTTAGGGAAGGGATTGCGCACCAATATATCAACAGATTCAAATGATCACCCCTCTACGTCGCCGTCCCCGAACATGGTCAAATTCTCCAGAACAAGGTTCATGGTTCCGTCCATCGGAGACGCACTTCGTTACGTCACCGACGAACGGAGGGACTAACTGTATGGGGTCAAATTCTGCCCACTACGGTAGCAACGACCCGCGACTAAGTAATAGTCGAAACGAGGGTATGACCTAAGAACGTCGGGGTGAAACGTGCCTTTAGATCTCGTCGTCTCCTCGAAAGCACGTGACCTATCTCTGCATTATTTTATTATTTCAAGGAAGTTCACCTGTTATATAAAGGAGGATCCCAATGTTGTAAAGGCATCTGATCTTGATATAGAAAACTTTTTTTCTCTCTCTCTTTCTCTCTCTCTCTCTCTAAGCAAGCACTCCTTTCTCTCTCGAATATCCAAGTTGTTGAAGCAATAACAAGCATAATACATATTTCTAGGTTTCATTATATTCGATTACGATTTACCTTTGATTCATTTTAATTGTTTTCGCTTACAAAGTAATTAGAATCTTTTGAGCCAAACAAAAGCAATTAATTCATTATCTATAACATATATTTATATTACAATTTCAATCAATCGAATTGAATAACTCGTATAGTTAATATTAAATTTATAAGAACAATATCGTCCAACTTCCTTAAAACTGAATTTTGAAATTTGCTAGAAGTATATGAGGCTTGACATTCACAACACGGGACTTGATTGAGGATCAACACCCTTCCTTTTCAACAAGGCAAAAACAATATTTGTGCTCTCATTTTATGATCCATGACTCACACTACAACATTATGCATCTATAGCTACAAAATATATTGTAGCTAAATATGAAAATTTTCGTAGCTAAACACTTTAGCCACAAAAAGAATTTCCGTAGCATTCGTAACGTAACTACAAACTTTACATAGTTCATGGCTAAGGACTAATACTTACTGCTACAAAAGAACTTACATTGTAGCTGTAATGTTAAATTCTTGCCAGAAAAATATTCACTTATAGCAAGTGATTTTAGTCTTTTGCCACGACTAACAAAACGTGTAGCTATCTTCACAACGAATTGTATTGTAGCAAAAGATTTAGCTTGTTAGCCACACAAACTCAAATTTTATGGCTATATTTACAGTTTAATTTCGTAGCAGTAAGACGTGTGTTTAGCTACAGATTCGAAGATCCATAGCTATGATTTAAATTGTTTGCTACAGACATTTTTATTGTAGCTAAGAATTCATAGCTACGTTCTTATTTTGTAGCAATTTTATGTATATCTTTAGCATCAAATTCAAAAATTCCATAGCTACAACTAGAAGAATTTGTCATAAGCATTATTAGCCACAAAAATTTATTTAATGTAGCTAAGAACGGTTAATTTGTAGCATGAAATATTTGGAAAATAATAGCAAAATAACTTTAATTGTTTTCATAAACACAATACAAAATATGCTAGAGCATAGAAACATATCTTCTTCAATTATCTATAAATGCAATACATTAGTAAAAAGACATAATTAAAGTTTCATCAGTATCATTCAAAATAAACTAAAATAGTAAGACCTCTTTTTACTCAAATACATCAGTAGGCTTTTGCAAGAGAACAAAAATTCATGTTCCTGTCGATCTTGATGCTTTCATAACTCCTCCATAAGCTGCAATAACAAGTAAAAATAAAAGATAAGAAAATGGTGGATTGAAATATCTTCACATAATCATTAAAGTTTATTTGCTAATATGAACTTTTCCTAAAAGAAATCACATATATTCTAGAATTAGTTATATAAAACAATATCAATGAGAAGTGTAATAAGCTGCTTACAGTTAGATGAGCAGCAAACATCCTTCAATATTTTTCTTCACATCATCTAGCCAAGCTGATCCCGGCACCTTTACGATTTCTCCATCTGACAACTAAAAAAAGAATATATAAGAAAAATAATTGTACGAAGTACTGAGACATAGAAATTTAAAGTTTATGTGTTAATATAAAGATTTCCTTAGAAAAGACATAGTTTTAGCAATTAATCATAGAATAAGATATTAATAAGAATAAAAGCGTGATAAATAGGTAGAGAAAACGAAGTGATTATACTTGCTGAAAAGTATTCATTATCCCTAATACAAACACTCATCTTCTGCATTTTGTCTTCTTAGAAACTTCAAATGATTCTGCAGGCATACTATTGTCAAAGCTTGAACCCTAAAATATAGAACACTAGATACAGTTTGCAAATACAACAACTTTCAGGATTTCATTAGTCCCTTAGACTTCTCTTAGTCTCATCTCCAGAATTTTTCGAACAACTTTCCTCTCATTATCTTTCAGCATCCTAAGAGTTTCTTTATTAATGGACAAAGCCAGCAGAAACAATCTCTATTTGAGACATTTCTGCAATTCCACATCAAGGGTCAGATATTCACCATACTTTTGTCAAATATCTTAAAGGCACAACTTCAGCTCAAAAGGCTTATCAATTGACTTTTTAATGTACAGAATATACAAAATATTGACAGGAATCAAAGTTAACTTATCAATTTAATAACAGAATGTGATCATAGTGAAATTTGATCAGCTATTTGAATGCACTCTCTTTCAAGAATTCCACTATAACTAGTAGCAGGATCATTGGGACAACACTGAAATTTCACAATCTATGCTTTTCATTGTAAATAATCTAGCTATTTGTCAGTGCAAAATATGGTTCACTCAGCATTTCCAAGGATTTAACAAAACCAAGAGGCTGGAATATATATACTAGTTGTTAACATCTGCTTTACAGTGCGACAATAAGGGCAAACACCCTGAATCAAAACAAGATTTTCAAATGTGTCTAAATACCTACTCTTTTTACTAGCTAGTTCCTCCAACTTTGATTTTATAAAAAAGGAAATAGCACTGTTATGAACTATTATCAACATAAAAACACTTAGTGAAAAGGCTTAAAAATAATTACTCGACGTTATACTTGGAAGCAAGACATTTGTATTTGTTGTCATACTTTGGCAATATAATTATGGGCCACTTCAATTCAACAAGGATCATAATAGCTTTGTCCAACTACAAAGAACTTAAGTTCGTTAGATTGCTTTTCGAGCTCAAATTTAGAAGTAAAACCACACATCACATAGAACGACAACACTATCTGCAGTCTATATTTTGGCCATAAAAAACAATAATTAGGTCCCTTTCATTGACAATAAGAGAGTGTGAATATTAAATGCAATGGGTACAACAGTCTTAGAGGGCAGAGACTATGCTCTTAGAGGACAAAGAACAATTGATAAGAATATTACAAAAAAGCATATCCATGTGCATTTGTATACTACTTCCACAAATTTTATGAAAATCATAGTTAACTTCTTACTTTTTAACTTAATGATGATTCCCATCAGAGGCTAGTTAATCTTCTCGTAAGAGCACTATTTAACGTTCTAAATGTAATTAAATAATTCTTTATCGGTTATAGTAGAAATGCAACCTTGTTACACATTTCGTTTCTTTTCCCTTTTTTAAGTCTAATATCATTTTCTTTGGGATATATCTCAGTAAGTTTGCTTTCTATCCTAATTCGATAGCTTAGTATTAAATCTCACGGATACGACAAGTTTTATTTTGTGTCTCATACAACTGACACTAGTTGTATGAGACTCCTTTTTGTCTCACAAATTTGTGGACCTCAATCTTACACTTCTGGGTCCACAGAAATCTGGGTCCACAAATTTGTGAGACAAAAAGGAGCCTCATATAACTAGTGTCAATTGTATGAGACACAAGATAAAATTTTCCCTAAAATCATGTTTCCCCCTTATTTTGAAAAAAAAAAAAAACTAGTTAATTAAATATTATCTTAGTAATAGTTGTAAATTGTAATCCAATGTATTATGGAGTATATAATGATATAGTTATCCAATTAAAATAATACCCTATTAACATAATTAGATATAATTATGTAATAATTAAAATTATAATTGGAACCTACAAGTGATAATTATATGATATACTTTATGATTTAGATAATTTTGTTATACGCTTATATATCAACTAGTATATTAAATTCCTAATTATTAGTTCGACTAGACATTTAATAAGTTTTATAATAATATTGAGTTTTAAATTATAATTATTTTTAAACACAGTCGATAATTTTCATGTACATAGCTCCTAGCACAGTGACTAGGTAATCCAAGCTCGACATGTATAACGAGTCGAGCCAGCTCGATAGGCTCGACTGTATTTTAACTCGACTCAATTATAGTCAAAGATCGGCTCGGCTCGACTAGGTTAAAGCTTGGTTAAAGCTAGGCTATGTCGAACTTGGGCTCGATTAAGCAAACTCGGCTCAGCTCAGCTCAGCTCAGTTGGCTTACTTTAGTCATGTAATTGTTACCTCAAAACCAAACTTCGTCCATTAAGCTTAATTTATCATAAGCATATTAGTAATATGTTAATTTAATAACTAATATTTAACTAGTAGTACTTTTATGATTTTATAAGCCCCTAATTAATTCGATATAATTAAATTTTGAATACACATCATTACTTAGACTACTTTATGCGTGAGACGAAATGAAATTCAAAATTTAAATTTAATAATTTAATATTGTACTTATATTTGAATTTATAGCTGCTTTAACTTTTGTTTGAAATTGTTATTTTATGGTACTAGTTTCTATGAATGTGTGTTGCACGTTAATATTAGCACATAATGATTCATTCAATTATTTATGTGAAGTAATACCAAATTTTATTAGCGAGATAATTATATATGTTTGGGAAGAATGACATTAAAAAATGCAATAATCATTTAAATACCGATAGGTTACTTTATCATGTTACCATAATACTTGAACTCAAACTAATTGAACATCTTCTAAACAGGTAAAAATAATCAATTTAACTAAGGTAGATAATATTATTATGTACTTTTTTTTTGGCAATAAATGTGAATATTAGCATAGCAATCAAACTGAGTTTTTACATCCCTATGAGCATCCAGTGCATTAGAGCATCTAATACATCCAGACCTCGCAAAGCAATTAATCAATCTAAGTACAATTGAAGTAGTATCTACAGTGGCCTAATTACATAAACTTCTTAAGCACACAGTCTTTGTATCATCAATGAGCATTGGCTTGCTCTCTTGGACTCTGCATACATGCTTACCCTGTATGCTATCTCCTTTTTGATTTGCCCAACACAAAACTCCATCTTCAATGCAATTTGTCTGAAGATCCTCCAGTTCCTAGCTTGCCATGTTTGATACACCATTGCTCCTATGAGTGCTGTTGCAGCCTCTTTCTTTATATGCTTCCAATGCCTTCTACTAATCCATCTTAGTAGTTCTGGTATTGCCTTATTTGGTAACTTGATTCTTGCCCAGTTCATTAAAGCCTCCTTCATATCTTTAAACCAGCTACAATCTCCAAACAAATGCTGCTGTGTTTCAAGTATTCCCTGATCACAAAGGCAGCATTCTGCAGTGTCTGTTATTGGAATGTTTAGCTGCATTAATCTACCCTTTGTTTGTAATTTTTGTTGATAAGCCAACCATAATGCAAACCTATGCCTTGGTAGCAGTATCCTATTCCATATAAGTTTCATTTCCCTGTATCTTGGCAGATATCCCAACATTGCATTGTAACTTCTAGTTACAATATACTGCCCATTTCTGGTCAGCCTGTATGCATTTCCCTGGTACCAGTTTGCCATATTATTCTTCAAACTATTCAACTTCTTCCAATACCAGCTGCAGTCACTTGGTGGCTTGTGTTCCCATATATTCCTGCAGGCTTTCATATATATCCCATGCACCCATCTCACCCATAAAACCTCCTTGTTTGTCACTATTTGCCAAAGAAGTTTTCCCACTGATGCAATATTCCAGTTTTTGTAGCCTTTTATGTTCAGACCACCTCAGATTTTTGGTCTACATAGAACATCCCAGGATACCAAAGCCATTTTTCTGTGACCTTCTACAGAACCCCATAGATACTCCCTACATTTCCTGTCTATTGCTTTAATTACACTTTGAGGCAGAATGAAAACAGCTCCCCAGAAGTTATATACTGCAAAGAGTACAGAGTTGATTACTTGCAGTCTGCCTGCATATGATAAAAGCTTGGCATATCCTGTTTGAATATTTGTTGTGATTTTGTCCAGTAACTGATGACATTCCACCTTGCTCCATTTCTTTGATGTAAGTGGCAATCCCAGGTATCTCATAGGAAGAGTACCCACTGAGAACCCTGTTGCTTTCACAATGGCTTGCTTGCTTTCTTCATCCATTCTTGCTAGGTATATGTTGGATTTCTCCATATTTGCTACCAGACCTGATGCTGCACTGAAATGGTTCAACACCTCCAGCATCCTGTTAATAGACTGACTATTTCCTTTGCAGAATAACATCAAGTCATCTGCAAAAGATCAAATGAGTCAGTTTGGTGCTCTTACACATTGGATGGTATTGAAACTCTGTCATTTCACTCATCTTGTTTAAACCTCTTGTTAAGTATTCCATAACAAGCACAAATAATAGTGGAGACATAGGATCTCCCTGCCTCAATCCTCTTCTTCCTTTAAAATATCTATATCCTGCACCATTCACCTTCACTGTGAACTTAGTTGTTCTAACACATACCATTATTAGTTGAATGAAAGGCATTGGAAAGCCATAGCCTCTGAGTACTTCTTCCAGAAATTCCCATCTTACCATGTCATAGGCCTTCTTTAGATCAATCTTCATCAAGCACCTAGGTGTAGTCTTCCTGTTATAATGTCTTAATAGATCATGACATATTAAGACATTGTGGATAAGTGATTTCCTTTAATGAAAGCTGCTTGGTTATCTGCTACTATCTCCGGTATGATTTTCCTCAATCTGGTGCATATGATCTTGGATATACATTTATATATAACATTGCAGCAAGCTATAGGTCTAAATTGACTTGCCTGGACAGGATTCTTCACTTTTGGTATAAGTGCTATGCTGGTGGAATTGATCTGGGTGAGTAATTCTCCATTTTCAAAGAATTCCAGTACTGCTTTTGTCACATCTCCTCCAATTATTGTCCATGCTGCTTTATAGAAGCCACTCCCATACCCATCTGGTCTAGCGCTTTTGGTGTCATTAATGCTGAAAATTGCTTTCTTCACTTCTTCTCCTGTATATGGTCTTAGTAATTGTAATTGCTATGTGGTTGATAACACTCTCCCATTTTTTAAGAATCCCTGGATGGCATGATCTCTGAATCTTCCCTTTGTTCCTAGTAACTCTTGATAGTAGCCCACAAAAATCTCTGCAATGTCTTCTTGTTCAGTTTGGTTAACTCCATTTTTGTCTTTTAATTGTATGATTGCTTCCTGCATCCTCCTGTATTTGATTACTGAGAAGAAGTACCTAGTATTGTCATCTCCCAGCTTAATCCATGTAGCCTTGCTCCTTTACTGCAGATACACCTCTGCCAAGTATGATGATTTTTTGAACTTTTGATACCTTTGCTTCTCTTCTATCTGTAATCCAGCATCTAGAGGATTCTTGTGAAGTTCTGCTTGTGCCGTGACCAGTGCCAATCTATCTGCATCTGCTTCTTCTATCAAGTTGCTAAAATGTCTCTTCTTTAACCTCTTCAATTCATTCTTTAGCATTTTAAGTTTCCTGACCACCTGAAACATTCTACACCCATCAATCTCATTCATCCATACTCCCTTAACTATGTCTATAAAGTTTGGATGTGATGCCCAAACATTACAGAATTTAAATGTATCTTTTGTCCTCCTGCTAGAGTCTCCCATAGACAGCTTCATTGGACAGTGATCACTAATGCCTTCTTCTAAATATGTAGCCCTGTAGGTTGGTATTAAATTGAGCCATGCTGTATTGATGAATGCCCAATCTATTTTTGAGAAAATCCTATCATTTCCATGCCTATCACTCCAAGTATATCTGCTCCCACTAGTTGGCATCTCCATCAAGTCACACTGATCTATGCATTTTTGAAACTCAATTACTTCTGCTAGGCTTACTGGATTTCCCCCAACCCTATCATCAGTATGTAGGACTGCATTGAAATCACCCATAATTATCCATGGGCCTCCCAGATTCCTATTCATATTCTCAATATAGTTCCACAAACTTCTTCTTTCTTCTTTGGTGTTGAATGCATACACCACAGTCATCATAAATTCTATCTGCAGTCTTCTATGGCTGACCTTGCATGTAACTGCTTGGTCAGTCATTGTAATCACTGTTACATGATAGCAATCCTGCCTCCATGCCACCCAAATTCTCCCATTATAATGCTTACTCAGATTTGTTATACTACCTCATCCTCCAAATAGAGAATTAGCTACCTGATTAATTTTATCTGCCTTTATTTTGTTTCCACCATACAAATCAACCCTATATCTTCTTTGTTACAAAGGAGTTTTACCTCCTTTTGTTTGTTAGGGGCATTCATACCCCTAACATTCCAGCAGATCATGTTATCCATTGGTAATGGGAGGTGCAGCTCTCCCTCCCACATTCCCCTCTCCTTTCCTGCTACCCTCTCCTCCTTCAATATCCTGTGCCTCCAGTATTTGAAAGTTATTGTAGTAACTTCTGTTCCCAGCTTCCTTCCCTTGTTTTGGTTGCCTGTTGATGCTTCTTGAGACATTACTTGGTGTTGTCCAACCTGCAGTACCCTGATTCTCCTGGATTCTTTTCCCCCTTCCTCTATTGTATTGTCTTGGACTTTGCTTATTCCTTCCCCTTCCTTACTATTTGGTGATTTGCCCTGCTTCTCTGTTGAACCTGTCTCTCCTACCACTTTTTGCTCATCTGTTGGCTTAGGTTCTACTGCATGTTTTTTATTTTTACACACCTGCTCATCATGTCCTTATTTCCTACACACTTTGCATAGTGTAGGCTTCCAATCATACTGTACTTTTTTCTCCATTAATAGTCCCCTCTCATTCTTGAACACCACTTTGTCTGGTAATTTAGTGTCCATCTGTACTTCTACGAGGAGCCTTGCAAAGCTTAGCCCTATCTTCTTCTCAGTATTACTATCAACCATCAATGGCCTTCCAACTAAGCTACCAATTTTGCTTAGTCCTTTGAGACTCCAGTATTTGAAATCCAAACCAGGTAATTTTATCCATATAGGCACAGTATATAACTCCTCCTTAGTGAACTCCATATCTATATTCCATGCTTTAACAATAAATGGCTTGTTATCAAAATGATAGATACCTCATTGAAGCACCTCGTTCTTCCCTAAGCTAGTATCAAATCTCACAATTACTATTCCATTTTTCAACATAGAGACTTTATTGATTCCATGTTTTCCCCATATCCTTCTTACATAAGCATTAAGCACAGTAAATGGTGAGTGAGCTCCTAGCACATAGCATACCACTGCATTCTTCCAATACTCAATTTCAGTTTTTATGTCCTCAGTCTCAATTTCACAAACAGGTGTCTTATCATGCACAGCAGGTTCTACGAATTCTAACTTAAATCCAGCATTTGTTACCTTTGTTATGTCGAAATTGTCCCATATAGATCCCCCAGTATTTGCCTCATGAGCAATCTCCATGATCTCTGCTTCATCAGCCCACGATAGTTTTCCACTCCCAGCCCCAGTTTCCCGCGAATTTGGTGAGGTTTTTGAGGATCCCTCACCCAATTCTGAACTTCGCAGCTCCGATGGACTTACATTTAGTGAATTTTCCCTTAAATCCACATCAATTTCCTTTTCCTTCTTCTTCTCCTCACTGCATGCTACTGTTGCATTGCTTCCATTAATTTTCACTTTTTCAAACTGTTTCTCGAGATTCAGACCTTGCTTGCCTTCATCATTCTTCTTCCGCTGCTGGAATTTCATAGTTTCCTTCGCCATTATCGCCTTCTGTGATGGATTTCGAGCTCTCTTGCCCATGGCGCACGTTTGGCTAACGTGCGCTGAGAGAGAAAACCGTCAGAGAATATAGATGTACTTGTAATTTAAAAATATAGAGTATGATCATTCACAACCATTTATGATGTAGTAACTTTTGTTTTGTGCTAATATATATTTTCACTTCATATTCATCGGGAAGTACTGTCTGGATTTTTGTCTCCTATATATATATATATATATATATATATATATATATATAATGTAATCAAAATTGATGTAACCAAAATATTAATACAGACAAGTTAAAAATATAATATAAATGTACAAGAAAATATTATTTCTTCGCCCACAAAAGTTAACTGAAAATGCAAACCTTCACCTTCTTGCATATTTATATCCTATTAATAATCAACTTCCAATGTCATTCTCAAAACACATGCAATAAGTAAGAAAAAGTTGTGAAATAAAATCTGATCTAGAGATAAAACAACTTCTTATTATCTATTGTAGTTTATTCATTTAATTTAAAGAAAAAATCAAATACATTTTCATTCAAGAGTTAGAAGATCTAAACGGGTAATAACTTAGATTGGAAGATCTAACGATTCTATAATATAAATAAAACTACCAAAATAACCTTTGCAATATTTAGAGATTCAAAATATGTTTTGAAATCGACTGATCAAATTGAACTGTATAAAAGCCAACAAACCTACACGTCTTGATAAGTTGACCATAATTTCTGAATTAAATATTTAAACAATCAAGAATTGAGTATAGTAGAATATGTTGGACTTTAAGCCATTGACCTTCAGCAGGGTTCTGGCGTACCAAAGCCGAGCCGAGCCGAGCGACGACGACGACGGCGTGAGAGTTAATTCTCTTCAACTCCTTTTAAGAGCTTTAAGAAGTGATTCTATATATAAGCATACAAATGTGGTTGTCCCTCACCAATGAGGGACAAAGTGCAAGACAAAAGTTCACTTCTTCAAATTTTCGATTTCCCTCCATTTCCAATTCACACTTCTTATACTTTAAAGCCCAATGGCTTAAAGTCCAACATATTCTACTATACTCAATTCTGTAGAGATTTTATCTTTTCCCGATTAAATGTGTACTACTTTTTATTTTCAAAACTTGGAAGCAAAATATTAAAACTTATTTTATGTTGACTTTTTGTTTCAACTATCTGTTTATTTCTAATTCTAACAAAGAAGTTAGTAATGTATTTTAAGTCAAATATATTGATAACTTACAGCGTATTTCTATACAGTTACAAGCAAAAGGATACTTATTTTTTTAGATATTATCTGCACAAATTACTCCAAAGTAGGAATTGCAATAAGCAAAATGGCTGAAAGCTGCAGTCAGTCAAGTACTTTTACTTCTTCCTTTTTTGTTTCCTCTCCCATATTTGACTATAAAACACGCTATTGTTCACAAAGAATCACTGTTGATGCTCCTACTAAAACACCAAAATCGTGCAAAGGATAGTGTTGTTTGACAAACCAATTAATGCATTCCTAGCTATTTCAATGAAAACATCGTACTTCTTTACTATTATTTCCTTTCAGTGAAAATATGCAGTATTTGAACTACTCGACACTGTTAAAGATTTGGTGGGGTTGAGGGATTCGGCCTATTGGACAGAGACATTATCCTCTCACGTTAACTGCCATTCCCAGCTTTGCTTATTTTTGTTTTGACTATTCCTATTTTAGCTAACACACAATAGGAATAGAATTGTAAAAAGCTTCTTATTAAGGGTAGAATTGTAAGTTTAAGCTAAATTGTTTCCAAATTTAGAAAGGTATCATTCTTTTTGGAACGGATCAAAAAGGAAATAGGTTCACAAATAGGAGAGGATGTCTTTCCCCGTAGTTGATGCTGAACAAGGTGCTCCTTCTTCTCTTGTTGAGTTCGCATTGGAAAAAGCTTTTCTGGTTTCATTTTGAAACATGCTTTTTGGTTTGACTTCTGAAAGAGGAAATGAAAAAAAACAGCCCCTCAATATTTAGGAGTTGATCCAAGATTATCCATTAATCTTCTATGTTTATCAAAATTGAACACTTTTTATCTTTTACATTTGTCAAAGTTGAGCACTTTTAGTCTCCCATTATATTTAATACACACAACAATAGTTATTTTAGGCTGATTTAGCTTTATTAAGAAACACATGAACTGCTTCAAAGAACCATTAAGGCGCATTTCTTATGATTCATTTCTGCCCAGTTGCATCGTAAGAAAAACCGTTACTCAGGCAAATTCAACCAAAACGTTGACCGAAATCAAAATAACTCATTTTATAACCAAATTTTTACCATTTTTCACAGATTTTCATATTTAAACTTTCCGGTTATGCGCTCGGATTGCACACGCAAATCGAAGCGAGACTAAAAGAGGTTTTTAAGGCCTCGGAAATACAAAATTTAATTTAAAAAACAAATCACTCATTACTATATTGAGTTAACTTCATTTGAATTTAGACTAATAATGTATATAATTCAATCACTGCTTATCAATTTAAACTAGTAATGCTTATATTTTTCGTATCAGCTAATTTATTATGCATTTAGTTGTTTTAATAGCATAGCACTACGCGTGGAACTAAACATTAAAGAGCCGGTACGGAGCTCGTTTCGAGCTCGGCTATACCTTAACAAAACTCCATTAAGTTCGGGCTCGGCTCGGTACTGAAACAAACTTGTTGAGCTCAGCTCAGCTTGATATTGTAAAACTCGGGTGAGCTTGGCTAGGGCACGACTCATTTTACTCGACTCCTAGGCCTATCCCCGGCTATATATGCAAAAGAATAAGTTCTATTATTGTGTACAAATCACTAATTTTGAATTTTTTTATAAAAATTAAACTTTTTGGATTAATTTTAAATTTTGATGAAATTTCTCTAGTTTGTATATCAATTTATCATGATATTGATAATAAAAAAACTAATTATATAAAATTGAAATTTTATAATAACTACTAATTTATTGTGGTTAGAATATTACTATTATTGCGGTAATTTCAAATGCATGACAAAAATGTGTATTTAGCTATAAAAGTTTATTGGAACTCTAACTTTGTGGCTATATCATTTTGTTGTGACAAACAATTTTAGCAACTAATCGTTAACAATTGCTACGATTTTTCTAAACTGAAGCAGAATGATTTGTTTAGCTATAAAATTATGTTATAATTAATTTACTGAGTCCAAAAGATTACAATAGCTATGGTGACTTCAAACGCCTAGCAGCAACTTGTGATTAGCTTCAAACTTATTGTATCTGTAAATTTGTGGGTATATCATTTGTAACTATTGCCACGGTTTTTATAATTAGTAGCAAGTTTTCATTTAGCTACAACATTTTATTTTAAATATTGTATTGTAGCTAAAAGATTACTTTTGCTACAATAACTTTAGAAGTGTGGCGAAAAACTGTGATTAGCTACGACATTTTATAGTAGCAATAAATTTATAGCTATTTAGGATATTATTGCCACGATAACTAGCAATTATAGCAAAAGTGAGGAAGCAGCTTTGTCAATTTATTTTCGTAGCTAATAAATTTTACGAATTTATAAATAGATACTAGCCACGATTTTTAAATTCATAGCTGAGATTTTGTAGCTATAGGTGCATAATATTGTAGTGTCCCTTGTGTGTTATTATATATAGGTGTTTTATTACAAGATGACCCTCCTTTAGAAGAAATTTCACGATATTAGGCTGATAGTAACTTTTAGGCTTGAAATAATTACTCGTAAAGAAAGAATTCTCCTCATATTTTTTGGTGTGTACTTAACAATAGCTAGTTGTCACGACCCGGATTTTTCGCCCTCGGGAGTCGTGATGGCGCCTACTAATGTGAGCTAGGCAAGCCAATTTTTGAACAGATTACCTTTACCCATTTTTAAATTCGTTAGCAGTTATAATCCAACAGTTAATGATCTACAAAATTTAACAAGCGGAAGACTTAAATTTCGAGTTTAATAATACTGCTAATACCATTTCATGACAAACTACCCAAGATTGGTGTGACAATTTCACAGACTGTCTGAGAGTACTAAATACAATCGTTTGAAAGAAATATAACACTGTTTGTCTCGAAAACATGAGATAACAGAATGAAATATAAGATAGAGGAGACGCCGGGCCTGCGGACACGTGCAAGGCTACCTCGGAGTCTCGGTGGGCTGAAGGCTGGCTCCCGAGCTACTGCTGTTGTCCGGGACCTGGATCTGTGCAAAAGAGCACAGAGTGTAGTATCAGCACAACCGACCCCATGTGCTGGTAAGTGCCTAGCCTAACCTCGGCGAAGTAGTGACGAGGCTAGGACCAGACTATCAAATAAACCTGTGCAGTTATATAATGTACAGCGGAAAGTAAAGCAGGTATAAGCAAGTAAGGATGGGAGGGGGGAAACATGCTTCGGGGAATAACAGGTAAAAACAGAATATCAAGAGAACTATAAAGGAGTCAAAATCCAACCACTAGCAAGAATAAGGAAAACAAAGGCAGATTTCACTTTCTTTTCACATCTTGTTGCAGGCGTGCAACCCGATCCCATTTCATGTATCTCGTGGCTGACGTACCACCCGCTCCCATTTCATTACACCTCGTGGTAGGCGTACCACCCGCTCCCATTTCATTACATCTCGTAGTAGGCGTACCACCCGCTCCCATTTTATTATATCTCGTGGTAGGCGTACCACCCGCTCCCATTTCATTATATCTCGTGGTAGGCAAACCACCCGCTCCCATTTTATTATATCTCGTGGTAGGCGTACCACCCGCTCCCATTTCATATTATTGCGGCGTGCAACCCGATCCATATATAATATTGTTGCGGCTGCAACTCGATCCATATATAATATTGTTGCGGCGTGCAACCCGATCCATATATAATATTGTTGCGGCGTGCAACCCGATCCATATATAATATTGTTGCGGCGTGCAACCCGATCCATATATAATATTTTCAATTATAACAAGAGTCCCGACAAGGGATCTAAAGGTCTACACTATCCCGGCAAGGGAAAAAGAAACAGCTATAACCAAACTTGTTACAACACCTATCTACTTCAGCCATACCCAAACTTATTGCAATACCTAACTACCTCAGCTATACCCGAACTTGTTACAATACTTAACTACCTTATCTATACCCAAACTTGTTGCAACACCTAACTACCTTAGCTATACCCAAACTTGTTCCAACATCTAACTACCTCAGCTATAACCATAATCCTTACCTAACACAAAGAATCATCAACCTAAGTATCTGTAATATCAATTAAGAACACAATACAAGGGAACCACAACTCAACAATAGCCCGGCAAGGGGGCAACATAATGATCTCTCCTCTTTCTCACTTTTATTTCACCATTCACTTCATCACTCTAGCCACTGCTCTAGAGGTTCAATTATCACTTATACTTTCACAATTCATTATACAACTGGAGCCAACGTTCCTCAACGTTCATAGGTCACAATTCTCTTCACAACTTTACACAACAAATAAAAATTTTCACCAAGGCATGAATAATACAACGAAATCATGGAAATCACAATATAAGACTCACGGTCATGCTCGACACCGACGTATAGATACTCGTCACCATGCCTATACATCGTACTCAACAAGAAACAAATAGAAAATAGGACGCAACTCCTAATCCCTCAAGCTAAGGTTAGACCAAACACTTACCTCGATGCCTTGAACACAACTCAAGTCTCAATTATAGCTTTACCCCTTGATTCCACCGCCAATTCGCTCGTATCTAATCACAAATTACTTAATTACATCAATAAGTGCTAAATGAATCAACCCAAATGCATGAAAATGAGTTTTCCAAAGTTTTACCCAAAAAGTGAAAAATCGCCCCGGGCCCACATGGTCAAAACCCGAGGTTCGAACCAAAACCGGATTACCCATTCCCCCACAAACTCGAATATATAATTTATTTTGAAATCGGACCTCAAATCGAGGTCCAAATCCCCAATTTTTGAAAAACCTAGGTTCTACCCAAAACACCCAATTTCACCCATGAAAATCTTTGATTTTAGGTTGAAATCATGTTAAAAGATGTTAATGATTGAAAGAAATGAGTAAAAACTAACTTACAATTGATTTGGAAGAAGACTTGTTCTTGGAAAATCTTCTAAGTGTGTTTGGGTTTGAGAAAATATGAAAAATGGGGTACAAAATCGTTTAAGTGTAAAATTGCAGGTCTCTGATATGGGAAATGCGAACAGGGGTTCGCAATTGCGAACCCCGACCTCTTAGATGTGGGAAATGCGAAACAGGGTTCGCATTTGCGAACCCTTCTGAAATTCCCAATTTTCGCATTTGCGATCCTTCTGTCGCATTTGCGATTTCGCATTTGCGATAGATTGGTCGCATTTTCGACCGCGGGCGGAAAAGGGAAGCTTCGCATTTGCGATGACAAACGTCGCATTTGCGATCAGGCCTGCCCAGGTCCCATCTTCGCAATTGCGATGCATGGCTCGCATTTGCAAGCTCGCATTTGCGAGGCTAGCTTCGCAAATGCGAAGCCTGCAGATCAGAGACATACCAGCTAAATTTTAAGTTCAAAATGCACCCCGTGGCCTATCCAAAACTCACCCGAGCCCTCGGGGCTCCAAACCAAATATACACACAACCTCAAAAACATCCTACAGACTCATTCATGCGATCAAATCGCCAAACTAACATCATAAACATCGAATTAAACCTCAAAATCCAAGAATTCTTTCAAACTTCATAAAACATCGAATTTTCCAATTTAGGTCCGAATAACGTCAAAAGACGTCCGTTTTCAATCAAATTTCACAGGAATGACTTAAACCATATATAAGACTTGTACCGGGCGCCGGAACCAAAATACTGTCCCGATACCAACACTTTCTAATCAATTTTCATTTCAAATTTCAGAAAACAATTTTACAAAAAAATTCATTTCTCGGGCTTGGTACCTCGGAATTCGATTCCGGGTATACGCCCAAGTCCCATATTTTCCTACGGACCCTCCGGGATCGTCAAATCATGGTTCTGGGTCCGTTTACCCTAAACGTTGACCAAGGTCAAATTTATTCATTTTAACATCAAAACTTAGCATTTTTTACAAAATTTCATATTTAAGATTTCTGGCTACGTGCGTGGACTGCGCACGCAAATCGAGGCAACTCTAAATGAGGTTTTCAAGGCCTCGGAGTCATAGAATTCAATTAAAGATAGGTGATGACCATTTGGGTAGTCACATTCTCCACCTCTAAAACAACCGTTCGTCCTCGAACGGACAGAAGAAGAAAGTACCTGAGTCGGGGAAAAGATGAGTATAATGGTTCCGCATATCGGACTCGGACTCCCAGGGCGATGCCTCAGGAGGCTGACCTCTCCACTAAACACGAACAGAAGGGAAACTCTTCGACCTCATCTGACGAACCTGCCGGTCTAGAATAGCCACCGGCTCTTCCTCATAAGACAAGTCCTTGTCCAACTGGACAGTGTTGAAATCTAACACGTGGGCTAGATCGCCGTGATACCTCCGAAGCATGGACACATGAAACATTGGATGCACGACTGATAAGCTCGGCGGTAAAGCAAGTCTATAAGCCACCTCTCCCACTTGATCAAGAATCTCAAACGGACCAATGAACCTAGGGCTAAGCTTGCCCTTCTTCCCAAATCTCATCACGCCCTTCATAGGTGACACTCGGAGCAATACCCGTTCACATACCATAAAAGCCACATCTCGAACCTTGCATTCTGCATAGCTCTTTTGCCTGGACTGAGCTGAACGAAGCCTATCCTGAATGATCCTGACCTTGTCCAAGGCCTCCTGAACCAGATCCGCACCCAACAACCGAGCCTCTCCCGGCTCAAACCATCCAACCGGAGACCGACACCGACTACCATATACAGCCTCATAAAGAGCCATCTGGATACTCGATTGGTAGCTGTTGTTGTAGGCAAACTCCGCTAAAGGCAAAAACTGATCCCACGACCCTCGAAAGTCAATGACACAAGCTCGAAGCATATCCTCAAAAATCTGAATAGCCCGCTCGGACTGACCGTCCGTCTGGGATGAAATGTTGTGCTCAACTCAACTCGTGTGCCCAACTCTCGCTGAACTGCTCTCCAGAAACGCGAGGTAGACTGCGTACCTCGGTCCGAAATGATAGACATGGGCACACCATGAAGACGAACAATCTCCCGGATATGAATCTCAGCTAACCCCTCGAAAGAATAGGAGACTGCCACGGGAATGAAACGCGCTGACTTGGTCAGCCTATCAACAATGACCCATACTACGTCGAATTTCCTCCGAGTCTGCGGGAGTCCAACAACGAAGTCCATAGAGATCCGCTCCCACTTCCACTCGGGAAGCTCAATCCTCTAAAATAATCCACCAGGCCTCTGATGCTCATACTTAACCTGCTGACAATTCAAACACCGATCCACGTATGCAATGATATCCTTCTTCATTCTACGCCACAAATAATGCTGCCGCAAATCCTGATACATCTTCGCGGCGCCCGGATGAATAGAGTACCGGGAGCTACGGGCCTCCTCTAAGATCAAATCTCGAAGCCCATCCACATTAGGCACACAACTCGACCCTGCAATCTCAAAACTCCACCATCATCTAAGGTAACCTGCCTGGCATCTCCGCGCTGCACCGTGTCTCTAAGGACACACGAATGGGAATCATTATACTGCCGATCACGGATACGCTCCAAAAATGAAGAACGAGCGACCGTGCAAGCTAACACACGACTGGGCTCAGAAACATCCAGCCTCACAAACTGATTGGCCAAAGCCTGAACATCCAAAGCAAGCGGCCTCTCGCCGACCGGAATATAAGCAAGACTGCCCATACTGGCTGACTTCCTACTCAAAGCATCGGCCACCACATTGGCCTTTCCCGGATGATATAAAATGGTGATATCATAATCTTTCAACAACTCCAACCACCTCCTCTGCCTCAAATTCAAGTCCTTTTGCTTGAACAATACTGAAGACTCTTGTGATCTGTGAACACCTCACATGCCACGCCATACAGATAATGCCTTCAAATCTTCAATGCGTGAACTATGGCTGCAACTCCAAATCATGAACCTTATAATTCTTCTCATGAATCTTCAACTACCGTGAAGCATAGGCAATGGCCTTGCCATCCTGCATCAACACTGCGCCAAGCCCAATGCGAGAAGCATCACAATAAACTGTATAAGGCCCTAAACCTGTGGGCGAAACCAACACCGGTGCCGTAGTCAGAGCTGTCTTGAGCTTCTGGAAGCTCGCCTCACACTCGTACGACCACCTGAACTGGGCAACCTTCTGGGTCAACCTGATCATCGGGGATGCGATAGATGAAAACCCCTCTACGAACCGATGATGGTAGCCTGCCAATCCCAAGACACTCCGAATCTCTGTAGCTGATGATGGTCTAGGCCAGTTCTTGACTGCCTCAATCTCCTTCGGATCAACCTGAATACCCTCTGCTGACACAACATGACCCAGGAATGCAACTGAACTCAATCAGAACTCACACTTTGAAAACTTGGCGTACAACTGACTATCCCTCAAAGTCTGAAGAACCACTCTAAGATGCTGCTCGTGCTCCTCCTGGCTGCGGGAATATATCAATATATCATCAATCCTCTGCAATGGATACTTATTCTTGATTGTAACCTTGTTCAACTACCGGTAATCAATACACATCCCCATCGAACCATCTTTTTCTTAACAAACAACACCGGCGCACCCCAAGGCGAAACACTAGGTCTAATGAAACCCTACTCAAGCAAGTCTTGCAACTGCTCCTTTAACTCTTTCAACTCGGGCGGGGCCATATGATACGGTGGGATAGAAATAGGCTGAGTGCTCGGAGCCAAATCAATGCAAAAGTCAATATCCCTGTCGGGTGGCATACCCGGCAGGTCTGAAGGGAAAAAAAAACCTCAGGAAGCTCACGAACAACGGGCACAGAATCAATGGAAGGAACCTCAGCACTAAAATCACGAACATATGCCAAATAGGCCAAACACCCCTTCTCGACCATACGTCGAGTCTTCACATAAGAGATAACGCTGCGGGTAGAATGACCAGGAGTCCCTCTCCACTCTAAACGAGGCATACCCGGTAAAGCTAAGGTCACAGTCTTGGCGTGACAGTCCAAGATAGCACGGTAAGGTGACAACCATCCATTCCCAATATGACACCGAAATCATCCACGTCTAGAAGAAGCAAATCTACAGAGTCTCAAGACCTCCAAAAACCATTATACATGAACAATGGACGCGATCCACCACAATAGAATCACCCGCCGGCGTAGACACATAAACAGGGGCACTCTAAGAATCACTAGGCATGACCAGATACGACGCAAAATAAAACCGAAGCTTCTCTACCACAAACCAGAACGCCTGCACCTCCACCTCTAATACCTTTGCCTCCACCTCTAGCATCTCTACCTCCACCTCCCCCCTCTAATACCTCTCTCCGAGCGATGTGGAGAAACTTCTCCAGAAATAGCTGCGTGAACTGCTCCCAAGTCAAAGCTGGCGATCCGGCTGGCTAGCCAAGAAATAATCTCTCCACCAAGTCTTGGCGGATCCAGACGAGCGAAAAGTAGCAAAATCGACCCCATTGGTCTCAACTATCCCTATGTTTCTGAGAACCTTATGACAACTGTGTTGATAATCCTGGGGATCCTCAGTAGATGCACCGCTGAATGTAATAGTGAAGAGCTTGGGGAAACTTATCCAATCTCCACAAAGCCTCCGAAGACGTAGCTGATCTATCACCGGTCTGTGCTGCTGCTCGGCTGAAGAAGCGGTACGTGACCTCGCCATTCGCGAAAGGACAAGAGTAGAGGTTTCAATCAGCATTGAGAAACCAAACCGCACGACAAGAAATAAACAATATGAAGTTTTTCCTAACTCTGTAGCCTCTAGGATAAATACAGACGTCTCCGTACCGATCCCTCAGACTCTACTAAGCTTGTCTGTGAACTGTGAGACCCAGGTAACCTAGAGCTCTGATACCAACTTGTCACGACCCGGATTTTCCACCCTCGGGAGTCGTGATGGCACCTACTAATATGAGCTAGGCAAGCCAATTTCTGAACAGATGGTCAGCTCAGTCAGAGCGAAAGCGGTCAGGCAAGGTTATCGTCAGACAATGTAGTGCAATTACCTTTACCCATTTTTAAATTCATTAACAGTTATAATCCAACAGTTAATGATCTACAAAATTTAACAAGCGGAAGACTTAAATTTCGAGTTTAATAATACTGCTAATACCATTCCATGACAAACTACCCAATATTGGTGTCACAACTTCACAGACTGTCTAAGAGTACTAAATGCAATCGTTTGAAAGAAATATAACATTGTTTGTCTCGAAAACATGAGATAACAGAATGAAATATAAGATAGAGGAGACGCCGGGCCTGCGGACGCGTGCAAGGCTACCTCGGAGTCTCGGTGGGCTGAAGGCTGGCTCCCGAGCTACTGCTGCTGTCCGGGACCTAGATCGGTGCAAAAGAGCACGGAGTGTAGTATCAGCACAACCGACCTCATGTGCTGGTAAGTGCCTAGCCTAACCTCGGCGAAGTAGTGACGAGGCTAGGACCAGACTATCAGATAAACCAGTGCAGTTATATAATATACAGCGGAAAATAAAGCATGTATAAGCAAGTAAGAATGGGAGGGGGGAAACATGCTTCAGGGAATAACATGTAAAAATAGAATATCAAGAGAACTATAAAGGAGTCAAAATCCAACCACTAGCAAGAATAAGGAAAACAAGGGTAGATTTCACTTACTTTTCACATCTTGTTGCAGGCGTGAAACCGATCCCATTTTATGTATCTCGTGGCAGGCGTGTCACCCGCTCCCATTTCATTATACCTCGTGGTAGGTGTACCACCCGCTCCCATTTTATTACATCTCGTAGTAGGCATACCACCCGCTCCCATTTTATTATATCTCGTGGTAGGCGTACCACCCGCTCCCATTTTATTATATCTCCTGGTAGGCGTACCGCCCGCTCCCATTTTATTATATCTCGTGGTAGGCGTACCACCCGCTCCCATTTCATATTGTTGCGGCGTGCAACCCGATCCATATATAATATTGTTGCGGCGTGCAACCCGATCCATATATAATATTGTTGCGGCGTGCAACCCGATCCATATATAATATTATTGCGGCGTGCAACCCGATCCATATATAATATTATTGCGGCGTGCAACCCGATCCATATATAATATTGTTGCGGCGTGCAACCCGATCCATATATAATATTTACAATTATAACAAGAGTCCCGACAAGGGATCAAAAGGTCTACACTATCCCGGCAAGGGAAAAAGAAACAGCTATAACCAAACTTGTTACAAACACTTACCTCGATGCCTTGAACACAACTCAAGTCTCAATTATAGCTTTACCCCTTGATTCCACCGCCAATTCGCTCGTATCTAATCACAAATTACTTAATTACATCAATAAGTGCTAAATGAATCAACCCAAATGCATGAAAATGAGTTTTCCAAAGTTTTACCCAAAAAGTGAAAAATCGCCCGGGCCCACATGGTCAAAACCCGAGGTTCGAACCAAAACCCGATTACCCATTCCCCCACAAACTCAAATATATAATTTGTTTTGAAATCGGACCTCAAATCGAGGTCCAAATCCCCAATTTTTGAAAAACCTAGGTTCTACCCAAAACACTCAATTTCCCCCATAAAAATCTTTGATTTTAGGTTGAAATCATGTTAAAAGATGTTAATGATTGAAAGAAATGAGTAAAAACTAACTTACAATTGATTTGGAAGAAGACTTGTTCTTGCAAAATCGCCTAAGTGTGTTTGGGTTTGAGAAAATATGAAAAATGGGGTTCAAATCGTTTAAGTATAAAATTGCAGGTCTCTCATATGGGAAATGCGAATAGGGGTTCGCAATTGCGAACCCCGACCTCTCAGATGTGGGAAATGCGAAACAGGGTTCGCATTTGCGAACCCTTCTGAAATTCCCAATTTTTGCATTTGCGATCCTTCTGTCGCATTTGTGATTCCGCATTTGCAATAGATTGGTCGCATTTGCATCCTCAGGCGGAAAGGGGAAGCTTCGCATTTGCGATGACAAACGTCGCATTTGCGATCAGGCCTGCCCAGGTCCCATCTTCGCAATTGCGATGCATGGCTCGCATTTGCGAGGCTGGCTTTGCAAATGCGAAGCCTGCAGATCAGAGACACACCAGCTAATTTTTAAGTTCAAAATGCACCCCGTGGCCTATCCAAAACTCACCCGAGCCCTCGGGGCTCCAAACCAAATATACACACAACCTCAAAAATATCCTATGGACTCATTCGTACGATCAAATCACCAAACTAACATCATAAACATCGAATTAAACCTCAAAATCCAAGAATTCTTTCAAACTTCATAAAACATCGAATTTTCCAATTTAGGTCTGAATCACGTCAAACGACGTCTGTTTTCGACCAAATTTCACAGGAATGACTTAAACCATATATAAGACTTGTACCGGGCGCCGGAACCAAAATACGGTCCCGATACCAACACGTTCTAATCAATTTTTGTTTCAAATTTTCTTAAACAATTTCAGAAAACAATTTTACAAAAAAATTCATTTCTCGGGCTTGGGAACTCGGAATTCGATTCCGGGCATACGCCCAAGTCCCATATTTTCCTACGGATTCTCCGGGACCGTCAAATCACGGTTCCGGGTCCGTTTACCCAAAAGGTTGACCAAGGTCAAATTTATTCATTTTAACATCAAAACTTAGCATTTTTCACAAAAATTTATATTTAAGCTTTCCGACTACGCACCTGGACTGCGCACGCAAATCGAGGCAACTCTAAATGAGGTTTTCAAGGCCTCGGAGTCATAGAATTCAATTAAAAACAGGTGATGACCCTTTGGGTCGTCACAGGTGTTTAGAAAAATGGCGATATACTTTACCCCATTTTCAGTTAATGAAATTTAAACCACTAATATGAAAAGGGGATATGTATCATCCATCCAAATAGAAACTTGAAGAGATGGAGATAATATGAAATGAGGACACTACTAAAAAATAGTAAATTTGTGACCGTCAAATCAGTCACAAATCAGTCGCAAATCGTATTTTTCGACCGATTTGCGACTGAAAAGTATCAGTCAGAAAACACGTGGTCGCAATATATTTGTGACTGAATCAGTCAAAAAATTTTGACGGATTCAATCGCAAATTGAAAAATGCGGGGACATTTGAAATTAAGCAATTTGCGACCGAATCCGTCGCTAAATTTGCGACTGAATCAGTCGCTAAATTCTGAGTGAAACAGTCGTAAATAATAATAATTAATTAATTAAAAATAGGTAAATACATAAGTTACCCCCTGAACTGTGGACCAAATCCCCATTTTACACTTTTTGCGGACAAAAATTATCTTACACACTCAACCTTTCCAGAGGGTGCCTAAGACACACTACTTTTTACAGCTGTCAAGTGCATGTTTTACACCTAAAAGAGGCGAGTGAATGCAAATTTCTTGGATCTGAACCATTATCTAAACGCCACATGTCAAGGCTTTTTTAGTTTTAAATTTTTTTTAATTCATTTCTTGTTTTTTTCTCATGTTAATATATCTCTTAATAATTTGGTCCCTCTTCCACACCCTACCACCCCACCTGAACATTTTTTTTTAGGGTTTAGCGCTCAAGCTTGATGCCTTGGCATAGCTTGAAGAGGCTGCAACTCCTAATTGTATAAAATATGCACTATTCAACATTAGGTCCCCATATGTCTCCATTTCCGTTTTTTCCATTCACTTTCTGTTGCATCCTCATGCTTCTTCCCCTATGTATAGTTCCAACGAAAATCGAATTTCTTGTGTATTTTTGTTTCCAGATCCATCAGCTATCTGATGGAGTGTAATGAAAATTCGAATTTCTTGTGTAATTTTTTTTTTTTGAATGGGTATGAAGAAAGAGGGTGATGGTGTTTGTGGGTTTCGTTCAAAAACTTAATGTTGTTGGTGGTTGCTATGACAGTAATGGTGATAAGGTGGTGGCAATGATGATTTTAATGATGGAAAAAACTTTAATGGAGAAGATGACTGAAAATGGGGTTGGGGAAGATGAGAGATCCTTTTATTTTTTATATTTTTTTAAGAAAGAATTATTAATTAGGGTGTGAATTAAGAATTTTTTTCTTGAGTTATGACACATGTCAGAATGTTATTGGTGCGTGACATCACACAAATTTTGAAAAAAATTTCAACAAAAAAGTGGTGTGTCTTAAGCACACTCTGGAAAGGTTGAGTGTGTAAGGTGATTTTTGTCCGCAAAAAGTGTGTAACGGGGATTTGGTCTATAGTTCAGAGGGCCTTAAAAATATCGAAAATTCTGTATTTGCGACTGATTCAGTCGCAAAAGTTAATTAAATATTGTTATCAATCGCCAAGCAAATCTGGATAATTCGTGGTGAACTTTGTGTTGGATTCAGTTGCAAATCTTGGCATTTTTAGGCAGAATCCTATTGTATTTCTAATTACCCACCTGCCAAATAAAACAGTCAACCAAACACCTTACAATTAACCAAAAACCTAATATAACAATCCAAAATTCAATATTTACCACAAAGCGAACAATAATATATATAACAATTCAACCAACTAATGAAACAACGATATATCAAACAACATAAATTAAACATGTCTCTAACTTCAACTCTAAAACATTCAAATAGCCTATTCAGATTCAATCTCTTCCTCAGACTCAGACTCAGACTCATACTCCATTGCAGCTCTTTTCTTGCTTTTTTTTAATCAATTTTTGGATCAAAGCCTGAGTTTCTTGAAGTTCTTGCGATATTTGATCCACTTTTTGACGCATAGATTCCATGTCTTCTTGGGAAACTGATGCCCCAGTGAATAATGTTGTTGGTGGACGACTGGATGATGGTTGTACTCCAATCCCGTAGACTCGACCTTTATTTTATTATTTTCACGAGAAATAAAGAAAAAGAAGTAAAATAAGTAAGAAAACAAACAAGCAACTTTCAAATTAATACCAAAATAGATAATTACATAATATTTATACCTTTATTCACGCCACCAGCCGCTTGTGTCCAAATTGCAGTCATATCCTCCGAGGTCGGCCGAGTTCCTTCAGGTTGAGTTTGTTGCCATGCATCAAGATCAATATGATACTTGTCCTGAAATAAAAATAATACACGTTATATAAATAAAATAAACCAAGAAGGACAAAATAATATAGTGTTGGTGTTTGGGTTATACAAATATCTCTAAAGCACGCGGTTCGATCCATCCTTCTCTTGTGCCATCCTCCTCCTCCTTCTTCTTCTTACGGGTCTCTGCAAAGACCTCCAGTTCCTTTCCCTGAAAATTAAGAATAAATTAGAAATATATATATATATATATATATGTATATATATATATATATATGTGTGTGTGTGTGTGTGTGTGTGTGTGTGTTCAATTTGCACGCTTGTAAAACTAAGAATATTTTATAATGAATTACCATTCTCCAACGATGGGCTTCAAAACTAATAGAACCTCCAGTATGCAATGCTCCACCCTTAATAGAAGCTCTGTTTAACTTTGCTTGTTCACTCTTCTTCTTCCACTCAGGGGTGTTCCACTTCGCCAAGAGCTGATTCCAGACATCTTCACGTATCCAATTAGGCTTTTTGCCACCTTTCCTAGCAACATGATGTGAATTTGTTATCAGCTTCTGTGCTTTCTTCTCGAAGTTATCATGCACCAGATTTTCAAATGTTTGCTGCCATACGCACTGAACCTGCAAAATTGAATAAATAATATTAGACGAATGAGGATAAGTATTAATAAAAATTAATTTATCTTACCTTAAATTGTTGCCACTTATTCATTCTGATCTGGTACGGTATCTGTTTCCAAGAATTCCAAGGCTCGTCAAAAAATGGCTTCATAGATTCCATTACCATATGCGCAGCCTGAAAGGATGGCAAAAATCTGCATTTAATTTTAACATATAAAAAGTCATTAAATTCATTATATGCAAAATTTTATTGAAAGTTTTTAAAAGGAAATTGAATAAAAACTCACCCGACGTTATGGGGAATGATAATCAGCCGATGAAAATGATCGTACTGTACAGTCCCTCCAGTACAATGTCTCACGGTACCAGCAACTGTAGACGTACTGGTAGATGGGGATGCAGCTGCGTGAGAGCCTCCAATATCCAAGTTAGAGATACTTGGAGTGGATGATGCTGGAGATGATAATTGAGTGGCCGATGTATGAGGCACAAAAGATGAACCGCCATGCTGGCTACTATGATGGCTCGAGGATGCAATCGGTGGTGAGCTGCCGATCTGACTAGCAGGACCACACGGGGAAGAAGCTGGGAAATGAGGCGTGGGTATTAAATTAATGGTGGTCGAAGCTGAACCACCATGAGAAGGCATGGAGTAATACTGAAGCGAGCTAGATGGGGGAGGGACTTTGAAAAAGTCAGATGACTGTGAAGCTGGCATGGAAGGACGAGGAGGCATAGGAAGAGGGCTCATATTTGGTATAGGTGGAGGAAGCTGACTTGATCTAGGTAAAGTGTGTTTCTTCTTCTTAGATTTTTTTTTTTTTTACTGCGAGAATTTTCAATAACATGTACTTGTTGTCTTCTTCACCTTTCTCTGTCTCGCTCTTTATGTAATCACGTCCTTGTTGTCTTCTTCACCTTTTTCAATTACAGAAGTTGTATGATATTCAGCTACTATGCATCATACATTGATAACTTTTCACAAGTGAACCACAAGAATATCACTTGTCTTTTTTCACTTATATATCTATATGCCCCGTTGCAAATATAACACTAAATTTTATACTTGTACTTTTGAACTTATCGATCCAAAATGTTAAAAGAGTTTTTTCCACCTATGTATCCATATGTCCCGATGTAAATACTGGACTTCAAGTTAGAAGCAACATCAATCCAAGACATGAATTTGCTAAAATGCAAATGCAGCATCAATCCAAGTTTTGAATTTGATAAATTTTAAACTTCAAGGAGTCATTTGGTTATGGTGGGAATATCCTTTTAGAATTTTAACATTTGTTAAAGAGAATTAGTGACTATTCACAAATCTCTACTTAAACTTGTGAATTTAATTAATCTCCTTAGAGTATAGACTACATAGAGCATATGATCTATCGACATCTTCCTATAAACATTAGGTTGCTAACCTTTCTCAAGGATGGTATCTGAATTAAACTCGAGAAGCCGGCCTACCAATATATTATTTTTAGGTAACTAATGCTTCAGAAACATAAATGAAACGATTTGCTTCATATATTACCAAATTAACTATGAATCTTAATCTCCTACCAATTTAGTATGACAAACCATCTCCACCTTGCTTATGTATTAAAAAATAAAAAATAAAATTAGAAAAAGAAGCATTGTTTAGCAAGAACTTGACATCATTGATTATCTTTTACATTGGAATTGACCTACAACAAAACAATCAATCATGTAAATTTCATTGGAGGAAAAACATATTAATATTCATCACTCATGAAAAAACCAAAGGAAATTGACCTAATTTTTTATTCAAAAGCAAAATTAAGTTTGATTTAAAAGCAAAAGGTTAAATAAAGAAAAAAACTTCATCTTCCATTTAGCACTCTAAACTAGTATCTTGCAGAGATAAAGTGCTGAATAAAAGTATCCAAAAGATTTCAAGAAATTAAAGTACCAATTATGCAGGAAAAGAACCTTAAAAATCACAAGCTTAAGGAATTAGAGGCCGAGAAGAAGCTAGTGACGGGAAAGGCACCAGCAGAAGAAGAATCTCCTGCGAGAAAGTCACATTAACATACTGATGAACTCGATTAGAAATCTTAAAATTTATAATTAAAACCCTAATTAAGAAGAAAATATAAAGAAAAATCAAGCAGTGAATAACAATCGAAATATAGACTCACATTTAGAGGGATTCGACGAACTTGTCGTGTTGGGGTTCCGTCCAACTGATAATGGTGTAGGGTTTTCTGGCTTTCTTAGCCTAAGTGGGCGGGCGACGACAGGGACAAAGTAAAGTATGGGGGAAATTTTAGGGGGAATTTTTAAGTTTACTAAAAATTGGGGCGGGGTTAGCGTTTTAAAAAGGATCTGCGACTGATTCCGTCGCAAAACTAGCGATCGTTTCAGTCGCAATTTTAAAAAAGTAATTTGACCAAAGTTTAAAAATATTTGCGACTGAAACGGACGCAAATGGTCAAATAAAATTGTTTGACTTTTAGTTTCCGACTGAATCCGTCGCAATTATTTATCCCGGATTTTTGCGCCAAACATTGCGACCAATGTTATCGGAAAAATAGTCGAAACAATTAAAAAAAATATAACAAATATTATTTTTGAAAATTCCGACCGAATCAGTCACAAATTTGCGACTGATTGTGTCGGTCGTAAATTTTCAATCGCAAATCAGCTATTTTTTAGTAGTGAGAGGAGTTGATGTACAATAGTATATTAATTTGTCCCTGCTTAGCAATCATGAAAGATAGTAATGTTATCTTACATGCAAATTGCTCAGATCATATAATTTGTTAAAAGTAAATATATTGAGCCCCAGTAAAATCTAGAGGTGTCACTTAATACAGTCAGACCTCTCTAGAATATCATCTCTATATAACAACACTTCACTATAAAAGCTAAATTTTTTTGAAACCAATTATCATGTTATGTTATAATATATGTTGTCTATAACAGCACTTTGCTATAATATCTAGAAATATTCAAAACAGACGGGCATGTTATTGAGAGGTTTGAATGTATATATTTTGTAACTGCAATTATATTTTACGAACCAACGAAACTCAAGAGTTATTAGCATCAACATGAGTTATTTTACAAAGATCTTATAAGGTTAAAGTTTCAAAATTTATCTGTTCCCCTAAAGGTTGGAGGCCCTTGACCAAGGTTAAGTTGTCATGGCCCTTAAAGGGACAGTATGTCAAACAGTGTATTTTACCCGAATATATAAAGACTACTTTTACCAAAACTCAATAATGCATTAAATTCTTCATCCTTTAGCTTTTCAGATAAAGCCAATAAAATATTTTATAAATGACTGCAAAAGAGTACAGGGACTGACAAAGGGGGGAAGGAAGGGGAAAAGCAGCTAGCAGGCAAAAATTATGAAGGCCAAGGGTGGCAGAGATGGAATGATGGATATTTGTGCAGAGAATGAAAAGAAGCAAATTTGAAAGAGGATAGAGAGAGAGAGCAATACTCAGAAAGATTCCCATTGCCAAGTTATTTGATTGGTACTAGGGAGTACGTACTTACATGCACCAATTTTACTCTATAGCCATAGGACTCATGACTCTACATCTTAGACAACTGTCAATAGTGCCTTTGAAAAGGATTTATTCTGTGTTTTTTAATTATCCTAGAACTAGAAGGTTTTGGAATTGTTGAATTCATTCTTCCAAGAACTTGACAATAGGGATGATAATGTTGGCTCAAAATCGGAACACTTTCAGCCACAGTGAACTGACACAAGCACTGGGGACTTGATATATAGTACGATAATAGTCACTGCCCGGATTTTCCACGTTCGGGAGTCGTGATGGCGCCTACTATTAGGAGCTAGACAAGCCAATTATTAATTACCTCTTTTAGCAAACATCAACAATATAATAAAACGAAGCGTTTAATAATATAAGCGGAAGTCTCAATTGTAAATAACTGAAAGAAATGCGAAAAGTCCAACCCAAAACTCTACCCAAGATTGGTGTCACCATACTCACGAACTTCTAAGATTTACTAAATACAATAGACTGAAAGAAGTCATAATCAGTTTGTTTCGGTACAAGGGATAACAAACTGAAATAGAGATAGAGGAGACTCCGGGCCTGCGGACGTCAGCAAGGCTACTTCGGTGTCTCTAGACTGAAGGTCTACTCCCAATCTACTGCTGCTGTCCAAAAGCTGCTCCGGCACCGTGATCTGTGCAAAAAGATGCACAGAGTGTAGCATCAGCACAACCGACCCCATGTGCTGGTAAGTGTCTGGCCTAACCCCGGCGAAGTAGTGACGAGGCTAGACCGGACTACCAAACAAACCTGTGCAGTTCAATATATATGTATGCAATATAAGGTATACAGAAATACAACCAGTCAAGAGGAGGGGAGGCATACTGTAGGGGCTGTAACAGTTCAGGTATAAAATCAATAAATAAGGAATGAAACAGTACAACTACAATATCAACGAGAGTAGAAAATCAACAGTTGCACGGCACCATCCTTCGTGTTTTTACTCTCGTTCTCACCAAAACAATCATATAAAGTGCACGGCATCACCCTTCGTGCTTTACCTCACAAAATGATGGCACGGAATGATCCTTCGTGCATAACACTCACATCATGGCACGAGATGTCCCTTCGTGCATTAGTAATCATATCATGGCACGGAATGTTCCTTCGTGCATTAGTATTAATGTCATGGCACGGAATGTTCCTTCGTGCATTAGTTTTCATATCACAATCGTGCACGACATCAACCTTCGTGCTTTATCACTCGTCCTCACCCAAACAACAATCACAAATAATGGGGCGAGGGAATAGACAAACAAAATAGGAATCTCGGCAAGGGAACAATAACAATAATTTCAATATCCCGGCAAGGGAGAAAAGTCTACCAAACAGCAAAACATCCCGGCAAGGGAATAACCAATAACTCATTAGCTTTCTTTCATTTCTTACTTCACATCTCACTTTATCACTTGAGCCAATGCTCCCAAGAATTTTACAATTCATAATTTCCTTCTCATACTCTTTCATCACATAGGAATCATCAACTAAGCATGGAAAATTACAACAAGACAAGAATAAACACAACATAAGGACTCACGGTCATGATAGACACCAGTGTATAGATACTCGTCACCATGCCCATACACCGTACTCGACAATTAGCAAGTAGCAAACAAGACTCAACTCCTATTCCCTCAAACTAAGGTTAAACCAAACACTTACCTCAACTTCCACAGCTAAATCAATCCACAACGACCGCCTTCCCTATCGAATTCGGCTCCAACTCAATCAAATCTATGAAATAACGACTTTACAACATTAATATAAGCTAAACAAATCAAACCCAATGCCTAAATATAGTTTTCTAAGCTTTCTTCCCGAAATTCCAAAAATCGACCCCGAGCCCGCTTGGTCAAAACCCGAGGTTCGAACTAATTTCATATCACCCATTCCCCCACAAGCCCAAATATACAATTTGTTTTCAATTTCGACCCTAAAACGAGGTCTAAATCAAGAAAAATTAAAAAGCCCTAACTCTACCCACTTTCCCCCAATTTCAACCCTAGATTACATGATTTAAGCCTTGGAGTTTGATTAATAATGATGGAAAATGAAGAAAACGAGTTAGAATTTACTAACCCAAGTGGTCTTGAAGAAAGGAGGCTTCAATGGACGTCTAAGTGCTTGGAGAAGAAAGGAGTTCGTGTATTTTTGAAGGAATCCCGTAGCTACTGTTTCTGAAAATTAACATTTAACTGGGCAAAATTTGTCCTTCGCGTTCGCGGGAAGGGGGCCGCGTTTGCGAAGGGTTGACCTAAATGAACATCGCGTTCGCGATTGGGGAGGACGCGAACGCGAAGAGAAAAAGGCTGGGGTTCAGGATTTTGGTCTATGCGAACGTGTGAAGGCCCACGCGAACGCGATGAAGAAGGGTGCAAGGCTACGCGTTCGCGAACCTGTGAATGCGAACGCGAAGAGGAAATTACTGGGGTCTCAAATTTGGCTTACGCGAACGCGAGATGTTGTACGCGAACGCGATGAAGGAAATTCTGATGCTTCGCGAACGCGGGAGAGAGAGTGCGATCGCGAAGTAGGAAATGACTGGGCACCTGTTGCAGACTTTTCTGCAACTTTTCTAAGTTCTAAAACCTCTCGGAACACCTCCGAAACACTCCCGAGCCCTCGGGGCTCCTAACCAAATATACACACAACCTCAAAAATATCCTACGGACTTATCCGTGCGATTAAAAGGCTCCAAAATAACATCATATACATCGAATTAAGCCTCAAAACTCATGTTTTTCTTTGAAATTTTCATAAAGCATCAAATTTTTCATTTTAAGTCCGAAACACGTCAAACGACGTCCAACTTCAACCAAATATTACAGAAAGAGCTTAAACCATATATAAGACTTGTACTGGGCGTCGGAACCAAAATACGAGCCCGATACCACAGTCTTTTAATCAAATTTCGTTTCTAATTTCCTTAATAATTTCAGAAAATAATTTCACAGAAAAATTCATTACTCGGGCTCTAGACCTCGGAATTCGACTCCGGGCATATGCCCGAGTCCCATATTTTTCTACGGACCCTCCGGGACCGTCAAATCACGGGTCCGGGTCCGTTTACCCAAAATATTGACCGAAGTCAAATATATTCATATTAATATCAAAATTTAGCTTTTTCACACAGAATTCATATTTAAGCTTTTCGGCTACGCGTCCGGACTGCGCACGCAAATCGAGACAACCTTAAATGAGGTTTTCAAGGCCTCGGAAGCACGGTATGAATGAGAAAACAGGACAAAAGAAAGAAGTACCTGAGTCGGGAAAAAGATGAGGATAACGGCTCCGCATATCAGACTCGGACTCCCAGGTCGATGCCTCAGGAGGCTGACCTCTCCACTGAACACGCACTGAAGGAAAACTCTTCGACCTCAACTGTCGAACCTGCCAATTTAGAATAGTTACCGGCTCCTCCTTATAAGACAGATCCTTGTCCAACTGGACAGTGCTGAAATCTAACACGTGGGCTGGATCGCCGTGATACCTCCGAAGCATGGACACATGAAAAACTGGATGCACGGCTGACAAGCTAGGCGGCAAGGCAAGCCTATAAGCCACCTCTCCCACACGGTCAAGAATCTTAAATGGGCCAATGAACCTAGGGCTAAGCTTGCCTTCTTCCCAAATCTCATCACGCCCTTCATAGGCGACACTCGGAGCAATACTCGCTCACCAACCATGAAAGCTACATCTCGAACCTTACGATCTGCATAGCTCTTTTGCCTGGACTGAGCCGAACGAAGCCTATCCTGAATGATCTTGACCTTGTCCAAGGCCTCCTGAACCAAATCCGTACCTATCAACCGAGCCTCTCCCGGCTCAAACCATCCAACCGGAGACCGACACCGTCTACCATATAAGGCCTCGTAAGGAGCCATCTAGATGCTCGACTGGTAGCTGTTGTTGTAGGCAAACTTCGCTAAAGGCAAGAACTGATCCCACGAGCCTCCAAAGTCAATAACACAAGCTCGGAACTGTCCGTCCTTCTGAGGATGGAATGTTGTGCTCAACTCAACCTGGGTGCCCAACTCTCGCTGAACTGCTCTCCAGAAGCGCGAGGTAAACTGCGTACCCCGGTCCGAAATGATAGATACCGGCACCCCATGAAGGCGAACAATCTCTCTGATGTAGATCTCAGCTAACCTCTCGGATGAATAAGTGGTTGCAACTGGAACAAAAAGCGCTGACTTGGTCAGCCTATCAACAATGACCCAAATCGCATCAAACTTCTTCCGGGTCAACGAGAGTCCAGTAACAAAATCCATAGTAATCCTCTCCCACTTCCACTCGAGAAGCTCAATCCTCTGAAACAGTCCACCAGGCCTCTGATGCTCGTACTTAACCTGCTGACAGTTCAAACATCGAGCCACATATGCAACAATATCTTTCTTCATTCTGCGCCACCAATAGTGCTGCCTCAGATCCTGATACATCTTCGCGGCGCCCGGGTGAATAGAATACCAGGAGCTATGGGCCTCCGCTAAGATCAACTCTCGAATCCCATCAACATTGGGCACACAAACTCGCCCCTGCAGTCTCAAGACACCATCATCATCTAAGGTCACCTTCTTGGCACCTCCACGTTGCACCGTGTCTCTCAGGACACACAAATGGGGATCATCAAGCTGCCGATCACGGATACGCTCCAATAATGAAGAACGAGCAACCGTGCAAGCTAACACTCGGCTAGACTCAGAGATATCCAACCTCACAAATCGATTGGCCAAAGCCTGAACATCCAAAGCAAGCGGCCTCTGGCTGGCCGGAATATAAGCAAGACTACCCATGCTGGCGGACTTCCTACTCAATGCATCGGCCACCATATTGGCCTTCCCCGGGTGGTACAAGATAGTAACATCATAATCTTTCAGCAACTCCAACCACCTCCTCTGCCTCAAATTCAACTCCTTTTGCTTGAACAAGTACTGAAGACTCCTGTGATCAGTGTACACCTCACACGTCACACCATATAGATAATGCCTCTGCATCAATACTGCACCAAGCCCAATACGGGAAGCATCACAATAGACTGTATAAGGCCCTGAACCTGTGGGCAAAACCAATACCGGTGCCGTAGTCAAAGCTGTCTTGAGCTTCTGAAAGCTCGCCTCACACTCATCCGACCATCTGAACTGGGCACCCTTCTGGGTCAACCTGGTCATCGGGGCTGCGATAGATGAAAACCCCTCCACGAACCGACGATAGTAGCCTGCTAACCCCAAGAAACTCCGAATCTCTGTAGCTGAAGCTGGTCGAGGCCAGTTCTTGACTGCCTCAATCTTTTTCGGGTCCACCTGAATACCCTCTACTGATACGACGTGACCCAGGAATGCAACCGAACTCAACCAGAACTCACACTTCGAGAACTTACAATATAACTGGCTATCCTTCAGAGTCTGAAGAACCACTCTGAGGTGCTGCTCGTGCTCCTCCTGACTGCGGGAGTATATTAGAATATCATCAATAAAGACTATCACGAACAAGTCCAAATAAGGCCTGAACACTCGGTTCATCAACTCCACAAATGCTGCTGGGGCATTGGTCAACCCGAATGACATGACCAGGAACTCATAATGCCCGTACCGAGTGCGGAATGCTGTCTTAGGGACATCGGATGCCCTAATCCTTAACTGATGGTAGCCAGATCTCAAGTCTATCTTTGAAAACACCTTTGCACCCTGAAGCTGGTCGAACAAATCGTCAATCCTCGGCAGTGGATACTTGTTCTTTATCGTCACTTTGTTCAATTACCAGTAATCAATGCACATCCTCATCGAACCATCCTTTTTCTTCACAAATAACACCAGCGCACCCCAAGGCGAGACGCTGGGTCTAATGAAACCCTTATCAAGCAAATCCTGCAATTGCCCCTTTAACTCTTTCAACTCCAGCGGGGCTATGCGATACGGCGGGATAGAAATGGGCTGCGTGCCCGGAGCCAGATCAATACAAAAATCAATATCCCTATCGGGCGGCATACCCGGCAGGTCTGAAGGGAAAACCTCGGGGAACTCCCGAACAATAGGTACAGAATCAATAGAAGGGACCTCTGCGCTGGAGTCGCGAACATACGCTAGATAAGCTAAACACCCCTTCTCGACCATGCGTCGAGCCTTCACATATGAGATAACACTGCGAGTGGTATAACCTGGGGTCCCTCTCCACTCCAAACGGGGCAAATCTGGTAAAGCCAAGGTCACGGTCTTGGTGTGGCAATCCAAGATGGCATGATACGGGGACAACCAATCCATCCCTAATATGACGTCAAAATACACCATGTCTAAGAGCAATAAATCAACACGGGTCTCAAGACCCTCAAACACTACCACACAGGAAC
>NW_017670897.1:408320-415772 GCF_001879085.1 Nicotiana attenuata | reverse complement strand
TTTGATTATTAATGTCACGAAGGTACATTCCGTGCCATGTTTGATTATTAATGCACGAGGACATTCCGTGCCATGTTTGATTATTACTGCACGAAGGAACATTCCGTGCCATGTTTTGATTATTACTGCACGAAGGAACATTCCGTGCCATGTTTTGATTATTAATGCACGAAGGAACATTCCGTGCCATGTTTTGACTATTAATGCACGAAGGGACATTCCGTGCCATGTTTTGATTACTAATGCACGAAGGGTCATTCCGTGCCATGACATGAGTGTTTATGTGAGGAAAAGCATGAAGGTTGATGCCGTGCACTTTATATGATTGTTTTGGTGAGAATGAGAGTAAAAGCACGAAGGATGATGCCGTGCAACTATTGTTTTCCTACTCTCGTTGATATTGTAGTTGTACTGTTTCATTCCTTCATTATTGATTTTATACCTGAACTGTTACAGCCCCTACAGCATGCTCCCCCACCCCCTTGACTAGTTAATTTTCGTATACCTTTATATTGCATACATATATATTGAACTGCACAGGTTTGTTTGGTAGTCCGGTCTAGCCTTGTCACTACTTCGCCGGGGTTAGGCCAGGCACTTACCAGCACATGGGGTCGGTTGTGCTGATGCTACACTCTGTGCATCTTTTTGCACAGATCACGGTGCCGGAGCAGCTTTTGGACAGCAATAGTAGATTTGGGAGCTGACTTCAGTCCAGAGACACCGAGGTAGCCTTGCTGATGTCCACAGGCCCGGAGTTTCTTCTATCTTTACTTTAGTTTGTGATCCTTTGTACCGGAACAAACAAAACTATGTTTTTATTCAGACATTGTATTTAGCATTCTCTAGACGTTCGTGAGTTTGTGACTCCAGTTCTTGGGTAGAGTTGTATTGAACTTCCGCATTGCTTTCAGTTTATTTATATTTAAGACTTCCGCTTTTCTATTAAATGTTTCGTTGTTTTTTTTAAAAAAATATCGAGGTTTGCTAGAAGAGATAATAAATAATTGGCTTGCCTAGCTCCTAATAGTAGGCGCCATCACGACCCCCGAGGGTGGGAAATCCGGGTCGTGACAAGTTGGCATCAGAGCACTAGGTTACATAGGTCTCACAACTCATGGACAAACTCGGTAGAGTCTGAGGGATCGGTACGGAGACGTCTGTATTTATCCCCCAGAGGCTACAGAGTTAGGAAAATTTCACTTTTGTTCTTTCTTGTCGTGCGGTTCTGTCTCGCAACCACCGATTGAATTTCTACTCTGTTCTTTGGTAGAGGGCGAGAACACGCGCTTCCTCATCCATCGCTCAGCAGTCCGAGCCCCAAGCAGCAGCCTAGAGGCGGAGCCTTAGGTTGAGTTTGAGGAGGAGGTTTCAGCCCCAGCAGTTCCGGTGGGCCCAGTTCAGGTCCCAGAGGGGTTCAATGCCACCCCAGTTCTTCAGAATGCTCTAGTCCGATTGGTAGGCCTCATAGAGGGTGTCATTCGAGCGGGTTTACTTCCAGCAGTCGCAGGTCAGCCGGGTATAGTGGCTCAGGCCGGGGGTGAGATCGCTTTTCAGGAGGCGGCCAATGTGGGCCGTAGAGTTGAGATAGTTCTGCCCTAGGGAGGTGGTCATGGGTCGGATAAGAGGCCCCGTCATGCAGGCAGATTCAGTGGTACCTCGTCAGGAGGTGGAGGTTCTTGTGGTAGAGGCCATCCTTCCAGGCCCTTTCAGTCAGCTCTCCAGGTCACTCATTGTACTTGAGGTGGTCATTCAGGTCGACAAGGTCGGCCTCAGTTTCCGCAGCTACAGCAGTCGTGTGGATGTTATGAGTGTGGCGAGTATGGTCATCTCAGAAGGGCTTGCCCGAGGTTGATGGGTGCTCAGCCACAGCAGCCGAGGTCTTGCTACGCTTGTGGCGACACGAGGCACATTATCAGATTTTGCCCTCGAGCTTCGAGCAGTTCCCAGCAGCAGGGTCCTCGTCCTATGATACAGGCATCAGGTGATCCACAGGCCGCCCAGCCAGCTAGAGGCGGGGGTAGAGGTCATAGAGGTGGAGGTAGAGATCATAGAGGTGGAGCTCGGACCGCCAGAGGTAGAGGCCAGCTAGCAGCCGATCGTCCCAGGGATATGGTTCAGGGAGGTGGGGCCGAGCCCCGGTGTTATGCTCTTCCAGTCAGGCCAGAGGTTGAGTCTTCAGATGCAGTTATTACAAGTACTATTCTGGTCTGTGATAGGGATGCTTCAGTGCTATTCGACCCTGGGTCTACGTATTCGTATGTGTCATCCTATTTTGCACCGTACCTGGTTATGCCTAGTGATGCATTGAGTATTCATGTTTATGTGTCTGCACCGGTGGGTGATTCTATAGTGGTCAACCGAGTTCATCGTTCCTGTGTTGTAGTGTTTGGGGGTCTTGAGACCCGTGTTGAGTTGTTGTTCTTAGACATGGTGGATTTCGACGTTATATTAGGGATGGATTGGTTGCCCCCGTATCATGCTATCTTGGATTGCCATGCCAAGACCGTGACCTTGGCTTTACCAGATTTGCCCCGTTTGGAGCGGAGAGGGACCCCAGGTCATGCCACTCGCAGTGTTATCTCATATGTGAAGGCTCGACGCATGGTCGAGAAGGGGTGTTTAGCTTATTTGGCGTATGTTCGCGACTCCAGCGTAGAGGTCCTATCTATTGATTCTGTACCTATTGTTCGGGAGTTCCCCGAGGTTTTCCCTTCAGACCTTCCGGGTATGCCGCCCGACAGGGATATCGATTTTTGTATTGATCTGGCTTCGGGCACGCAGCCCATTTCTATCCCGCCGTATCGCATGGCCCCGCCGGAGTTGAAAGAGTCAAAGGATCAGTTGCAGGATTTGCTTGAGAAGGGTTTCATTAGACCCAGCGTTTCTCCTTGGGGTGCGCCGGTGTTATTTGTGAAGAAAAAGGATGGTTCGATGAGGATGTGCATTGATTACCGGCAATTGAACAAAGTGACGATAAAGAACAAGTATCCACTGCCGAGGATTGACGATTTGTTCGACCAGCTTCAGGGTGCGAAGGTGTTTTCAAAGATAGACTTGAGATCTAGCTACCATCAGTTGAGGATTAGGGCATCCGATGTCCCTAAGACAGCATTCCGCACTCGGTATGGGCATTTTGAGTTTTTGGTCATGTCATTTGGGTTGACCAATGCCCCAGCAGCATTTATGGAGTTGATGAACCGAGTGTTCAGGCCATATTTGGATATGTTCGTGATAGTCTTTATTGATGATATTTTGGTGTACTCCCGCAGCCAGGAGGAGCACGAGCAACACCTCAGAGTGGTTCTTCAGACTCTGAAGGATAGCCAGTTATATGCTAAGTTCTCGAAGTGCGAGTTCTGGTTGAGTTCGGTTGCATTTCTGGGTCACGTCGTATCAGCAGAGGGTATTCAGGTGGACCCGAAGAAGATTGAGGCAGTCAAGAACTGGCCTCGACCAGCATCAGCTACAGAGATTCGGAGTTTCTTGGGGTTAGCAGGCTACTATCGTCGGTTCGTGGAGGGGTTTTCATCTATTGCAGCCCCGATGACCAGGTTGACCCAGAAGGGTGCCCAGTTCAGATGGTCGGATGAGTGTGAGGCGAGCTTTCAGAAGCTCAAGACAGCTCTAACTACGGCACCGGTATTGGTTTCGCCCACAGGTTCAGGGCCTTTGATGCTTCCCGTATTGGGCTTGGTGCAGTATTGATGCAGGATGGCAGAGTCATAGCCTATGCTTCGAGGCAGTTGAAGATCCACGAGAAGAATTATCCGGTTCATGATCTAGAGTTGGCAGCCATTGTTCATGCTTTGAAGATTTGGAGGCATTATCTATATGGTGTGACGTGTGAGTTGTACACTGATCACAAGAGTCTTCAGTACTTGTTCAAGCAAAAGGAGTTGAATTTGAGGCAGAGGAGGTGGTTGGAGTTGCTAAAAGATCATGATGTTACTATCTTGTACCACCCGGGGAAGGCCAATGTGGTGGCCGATGCATTGAGTAGGAAGTCCGCCAGCATGGGTAGTCTTGCTTATATCCCGGCCAACCAAAGGCCGCTTGCTTTGGATGTTCAGGCTTTGGCCAATCTATTTGTGAGGTTGGATATCTCTGAGCCTAGCCGAGTGTTAGCTTGCACGGTTGCTCGTTCTTCATTATTGGAGCGTATCCTGATCGACAGTTTGATGATCCCCATTTGTGTGTCCTGAGAGACATGGTGCAGCGTGGAGGTGCCAAGAAGGTGACCTTAGATGATGATGGTGTCCTGAGATTGCAGGGGCGAGATTGTGTGCCCAGTGTTGATGGGATTCGAGAGTTGATCTTAGCGGAGGCCCATAGTTCCCGGTATTCTATTCACCCGGGCACCGCGAAGATGTATCAGGACTTACGGCAGCACTATTGGTGGCACAGAATGAAGAAAGATATTGTTGCATATCTGGCTCTATGTTTGAACTGTCACCAGGTTAAGTACGAGCATCAGAGGCCTGGTGGACTGTTTCAGAGGATTGAGCTTCCCGAGTGGAAGTGGGAGAGGATTACTATGGATTTTGTTACTGGACTCCCGTTGACCCGAAAGAAGTTTGATGCGATTTGGTTCATTGTTGATAGGCTGACCAAGTCAGCGCATTTTGTTCCTGTTGCAGCCACTTATTCATCCGAGAGGTTAGCTGAGATCTACATCAAAGAGATTGTTCGTGTTCATAGGGTGCCGGTATCTATCATTTCGGACCGGGGTACGCAATTTACCTCGCGCTTCTGGAGAGCAGTTTAGCGAGAGTTGGGCACCCAGGTTGAGTTGAGCACAGCTTTCCATCCTCAGACAGACGGACAGTCCGAGCGGACTATTCAGATATTGGAGGATATGCTCCGAGCTTGTGTTATAGACTTTGGAGGTTCGTGGGATCAGTTCTTGCCTTTAGCAAAGTTTGCCTACAACAACAGCTACTAGTCCAACATTCAGATGGCTCCTTATGAGGCATTGTATGGTAGGCGGTGTCGGTCTCCAGTTGGATGGTTTGAGCCAGGAGTGGCTCGGTTGATAGGTACGGATTTGGTTCAGGAGGCCTTGGACAAGGTCAAGATCATTTAGGATAGGCTTCGTTCGGCTCAGTCCAGGCAGAAGAGCTATGCAGATCGTAAGGTTCGAGATGTAGCTTTCATGGTTGGTGAGCGAGTATTGCTCCGAGTATCGCCTATGAAGGGCGTGATGAGATTTGGGAAGAAGGGCAAGCTTAGCCCTAGGTTCATTGGCCCATTTGAGATTCTCGACCGTGTGGGAGAGGTGGCTTATAGGCTTGCCCTGCCGCCTAGCTTGTCAGCCGTGCATCCAGTTTTTCATGTGTCCATGCTTCGGAGGTATCACGGCGATCCAGCCCACGTGTTAGATTTTAGCACTGTCCAGTTGGACAAGGATCTGTCTTATGAGGAGCCGGTGGCTATTCTAGATCGGCAGGTTCGACAGTTGAGGTCGAAGAGTTTTCCTTCAGTGCGTGTTCAGTGGAGAGGTCAGCCTCCTGAGGCATCGACCTTGAAAACCTCATTTTTAGTTGCCTTGATTTGCGTGCGCAGTCCGGGCACGTAGCCGGAAAGCTTAAATATGAATTCTGTGTGAAAAATGATGAATTTTGGTATTAATATGATCAAAGTTGACTTTGGTCAACATTTTGGGTAAACGGACCTGGACCCGTAATTGGACGGTCCCGGAGGGTCCGTAGAAAAATATGAGACTCGGGCATATGCCCGGAGTCGAATTCCGAGGTCTAGAGCCCGAGAAATGAATTTTTCTGTAAAATTGTTTTTCTGAAATTAATATGGAAATTTGAAACGAAAATTGATTGGAACGTGTTGGTATCGGGCCCGTATTTTTGTTCCGGCGCTCGGTACAGGTCTTATATGTGGTTTAAGCGCTTTCTGTGAAATTTGGTTGAAATCGGGCGTCATTTGACGTGTTTCGGACCTAAATCTTTAAAAATGAAAGTTCATGAAGTTTGAAGAAAAAGTGATGATTTTGAGGTTTGATTCCTCGTTGTTGATGTTATTTTGGTGATTTGATTGCACAGTTAAGTTCGTAGAATGTTGTTGAGTTAGTGTGTGTGTTTGGTTAGGAGCCCCGAGGGCTCGGGAGTATTTTCAGAGGTGTTCGGGGTAGTTTTGGACTTAGGGAGTTAGCAGATTTTCTGCAATTTTTACACAGGGATTTTTCTTCATCGCGTTCGCACTACCACTCCCGCGTTCGCATAGCTTTGCTCCCTTCCTCCTTCGCGTTCGCGTTCTAGCCATCACGATCGCGAAGCCTTGCTGCTTCCTTCAACGCGTTCGCGTGTCTCCTCACGTGTTCGCGTAGGCCCAGGTCCCAGACGCGAGACATTTACTCTACGCGTTCGCAGCCCCCCTGTCGTGAATGCGATGCTTCCCAGCCCCCCCTTCTTCGCGAACGCGACCCCCATGTCGCGAACGCATAGAACAAAAACGCCCAGTTATATTTTTAAGTTTCCAGAATCAGAACATACGGGTTTAGTCCAAAGTTTTCACGAGCTCTCTTCTTCCCCAAGCTCTAGGAGTCCATTGAAGCCCCCATTCTTCAAGACCATTTGGGTTAGTAATTTCCAACCTATTTCCTTCATTTTCTCTCATTAATTAGTGAATTCCTAAGCTTAAATCATATAGATTAGGGTGGAAATTGGGGGAATTGTGTAGAATTAGGGCTTTTCAATTTTCTTTGATTTAGACCTCGTTTTGGGGTCGAATTTGAAAACAAATTGTATATTCGGGCTCGTGGGGGAATGGGTGATATGAAATTGGTTCGAACCTCGGGTTTTGACCAAGCGGGCCCGGGGCCGATTTTTGGAATTTTGGGAAGAAAGCTTAGAAAATTATATTTAGGCATTGGGTTTGATTTGTTTAGCTTATATTAATGTTGTAAAGTCCTTATTTCATAGATTTGATTGAGTTGGAGCCGAATTCGAGAGGGAAGGCGGTCGTTGTGGATTGATTTAGCTGTGGAAGCTGAGGTAAGTGTTTGGTTTAACCCTAGCTTGAGGGAAATAGGAGTTGAGTCTTGTTTGTTATTTGCTAATTGATCGAGTACGATGTGTAGGCATGGTGACGAGTATCTATACATTGGTGTCTAGCATGATTGTGAGTCCTTAAAGGGTGATTATCATGAATTTGTTGTGAATTCCATGTTAATTGAGGACTTCTATATATTGTAAAGAACATGTGAAAAATATTATGATCATTTGATTTTCGTGGTGGATTGGCTTGGTTGTAATACAAATTGAAAAGGTATCTGAGATTATAAGATTCTTGGGAGCATTGGCTCCGGTGATATAGTGAGATGTGAAGTAAGAAATGAAAGAAAGCTAATGAGTTATTGGTTATTCCCTTGCCGGGATGTTTTGCTGTTTGGTAGACTTTTCTCCCTTGCCGGGATATTGAAATTGTTGTTATTGTTCC